>NC_064640.1:342630837-342931864 GCF_023864345.2 Schistocerca serialis cubense | reverse complement strand
CCACCAAGAGAACTTCAAATATTTGCTGTAAGTAATATTCAAGTTACATCAGCCTTTTAAACTACCGACAGGGACCATCAGGATCCATACTTTGATTTGCGCAGTGGATACAAGCACTTTGCTACCAGTTATGGTACCCTGCTATATACTGTCTTCACTGCCCGCTGATGCCTGCGCTATTCGTAACAAATTACAACGTCGATCTTATTTCAGTTTGCTTTTATTTTCAATAGATTTGTTTGAAAAATTTGGTGATAGGTTCAGCATTTTGTTTGCAGTAACCATGTAGGTTGATTCAAGGACGTTCCAGACATTTGTACTACTGATGTTGCCTATAGTTTTTTTAGGTGTCAAGCCGCAATGAATAGTTCTGTTACCATGAACAGGCGTACCATTTTAGCGTTATTTAAATATTGACCTCCATTTGGAAAATAAAGCAAATACTGACAATGATATGAAGTACCGAGACACATACAACCCATTCTAGGCAATAAAATGCAACTGAAGCACGGATCGCGAATTTCATGTTTGTGAACAAAATAGGTGCAGTGGATCGTTAGTTTAAGTTCTTGAAATTTGCTTTTGAAAGTGGCTCATAGCCCCGTCAGTCCAAGAAATTCGAGATTGTAATAGTAAAATTTGAGAAATGTTAAGACGGTTGTTTTTAATGCTTCAGGTGTTCAACATTATCTCTCTCCCCCCCCCCCCCCCCCCCAATGTAATAAAATACACATATGTTCACACAACCACGTGGAACAGTCAGATAAATCCTCCTTTGGGATGATGTTCAACTCGAGCATCGCAATGGCATGAATGTCGGTTGTGTCGCCAAACGTTGACCATTCAGACGAATTTCTGCAATGTGTCGTTTTGGGGTAGGTTCGTATTGATAATAACAAGTCTTGTTGCTCGTGATGATTTTCCAGAAAAATTCATTTCCATGAAGAAGCGACAGGCGTCCATGCGTCGTTTTTGTTCAGTTGCCAGGGTGTGCGGGACATTTTGCACCTACTCTCGAGACTCTGGGAATGTCTAACACAATTCGGAGACGTTGCTCCACTGCGATTTGCAACACCGTTGGCACTGCGGCCGCACGTCTACTAAACACTGCCTGCTCACAACTGACTGGTCACAACTGACTGGTCGGATACACTTATTAGTTCCAGGTGTCTTCCGAAGAAAAACTTGCGTATTTCATATGCCGAGATATATGATCAATATTACTTATCCTATTAGTTATATGTCAGTGATATGTTCAGAAGAGACCGTTGCTTACACGATGACACTCATTAAGACTGTTTTGCAACTTTTCCGAAGTTTAGAACCGATGCGGGTCCGTCTATAAACGTTGTATTCCTAATCAGTGGTGTAATTTGTCACGTAATTGTGTCGTGCGCCACACATCGCTAGAAGTGCGTCGATTCCGGTCGCGGAACGCTACGGCATTACCCAGGAACAAGTCAAAGAATTCTTCAATGTCGCGAGTTACTGCTCTTTGTAGTTTGGAACATGTCAGAAGAGGCGTACTTGTAGCTTTTGGAATATATCTATTGCATTTCACCTCATATACGAACATAGAAGTAGAAAACGCCCGGGTTCCTTGAGCGCCGAAAGGATTTCTTTGTGATACAGTGTAAAATCTACTTTGGTATCGGTTTTGAATGTTAATGCCTTCCTTATGTTTATTTCTCGTGGAGCTTTAATAGTTTTAGAACGAAGTATAACTGCATTTGAACTAGGTAGGGGCGTAATAGCAGCGAGAGTTTCACTGTTTACTACATGCTTTCACCAACACTTTCGAAATTAAGCTCTTTAAGAACAACGTAGTGCTCTACATTCATATTCTCTTGCTCTTTGGACCTAAAGGGGACCACAAAGTCGCCAAGAGATCACTGAAGCCAACCCATTTTACAAGTTCGTCTCCTGCTAATGATAAATCAATAGAAGCATCCGTAGCCTACATCTCCGTAATTACTCTAGCATTCACAATAAAGTGCCTGGCAGAGGCAACAGACCTACACCAAATGGTATTAAAGAATGTGTGATGCATATAATTATAGCTACACTGACCATTATGTGACAATAGATTAGGAACGCTACTATATCATGAATGTTAAGTGTAGTATGATGACAGCTAATAAGTGCGTTGTGCACAGTTGTTTTTAAGACCGAGCTGCTGCTATGTGCCGGCTCCTCTTCGAATTTACCGGGATTTATGCTTTGTCTGAACGGCTTCCGACGCTGAAGATTCAACTTGACGGCTCATATCAAGAGCCGTTAGGTATGAATAATCTTGTGCCAGATTTGACGAGAAACAGAGATCGCTGATTACGGAAACCCACATGCCTCAGCGCACGTTGCCTGCAGCGCATACTGGGCGTCACGCCTGATATTTCGTATTCGTTTCTTGAGGCACCGACAGTATCGATTGCGGCACAAGCAGTACGCGCCTCTGATCTGGCCTACCTAACGCGATTTCTGATTTCCAGGTTGCTGGCCTCATTACGATGTTTGGGTGAACAGAAATACTGAACCAATCAGAAAGGAAAGCACTGAGGTGAGTCTTCGTCTCTCTTGAACACTACGACATTGAGCAGCGACTTACAACAGATACTCACCCCTGATCTTGTGGCAGCTAATCCTTATCTTCGTGTCATCGGGAAATTGTGTTTTGGAATCTGAAACAAATACATAAAAACTAGATTACAGCACGACAGCAAAACAGTTTCTGCTAATTGATAAAAGTCCACGCGGGATATCTCGAAAGGTGACACACACACACACACACACACACACACACACACACACACACACACACACACACACACACACACAGAGAGAGAGAGAGAGAGATATGATAAAAGCCTTAAACAATAGGCATGGTAAAAGAGGCTGCCTCATTTCCTAAAAATAAGTACTGGCTCGTCCGAGCACTGTGTTAACCTTGATAGTTTTACATTTTCTCCTCTTGAGCTGTAATGAATAGCATAGGAGTTATAGAATTTCCATCTTTACCATTTGTTAACAAATGAAGCTATATGACCCACACTGAAAGAAGGGTATATAACGCTCTATCGACATTTTGTGCTACTACGAGAGTACAGGTGTCATTTGTTGCAGTTATATACAAGGTTTGTCTAAGTACTAACCGGAGGCGGCCGCGGTGGCCGTGCGGTTCTGGCGCTGCAGTCCGGAACCGCGGGACTGCTACGGTCGTAGGTTCGAATCCTGCCTCGGGCATGGGTGTGTGTGATGTCCTGAGGTTAGTTAAGTTTAATTAGTTCTGAGTTCTAGGGGACTTATGACCTAAGATGTTTAGTCCCACAGTGCTCAGAGCCATTTGAACCATTTTTGAACTAACCGGATTAGTGACGTAAAGTTTGCTTATTCACTACTTTTCGTTACCGGCTTAAAAATAGTTTCCTCCAAGAGTCTTACACCGCTCGATGCGAGTTTTTCACTGTTCAAAATAATGTTGGAAGTTTTCTTGTGATAGCACTTTCGTCACCGTCGCTTTCTCTTCCACAGCTTAACGGTTTCAAATCTTGTTCTTTCCAGTGCCGATTTCATCTTCGGGAATCGAAAACGTAACACAGAGCAACATCTGTTGATTATGGTGCATGTTTCACCACAGGAATTCCATGCTTACCCAGAAACACTTAACAGGCGTACGTTTCTTGGGCATAATTTTTCTACAAAATTTTCTTATACTAAACACTTTCTTATACTAAACACTTTCTTATACTAAACACTTTCTTATACTAAACACTTTCTTATACTAAACACTTTCTTCCGAAATTTGCAGAACTGTTTCTTTGACGGCCTCACAAATAATAAACCGACGGCAATTCTGATTAAATCCCCGTTTTTTCAGTGTTTCCCTCCGTTGGTAACGCTGAAGGTCGCCCTAGATATGACTAATCTTCAACCTCTTGTAGTCCCCATTTGAACTGCTTTAACACTAAAAAATGCCTCGAGTGTGTGAAAGACATTGATCAGTCTACCCTTGTTTCACCAAATAATAGGTCTGTGTGGCGGACTTTCCAAGTTTCGCATCGTATGTTGCTATCTCACCTTTTTTCGACGTGCTCAGCATACACGGTCAGACTCAAAAGAACGCAACAGTCCGACTGAGTGGAATGGAGAGATGTCACATAACCTGTCAGTGTAGCACTTTATCTCACGGCCCATGCTGTTTAGCTAAAAGAAATAACCGTATTGATTTTTAACGAACCTCGTGCAAAAGGTAACTTCGCTATTTATGGTAGACAACTGACTAACACCAGGCTGGAGTATCTGATTTCCTCTATTACAGATATCATTCCCCATTCAACCAAAACACTTGGCAGTGAAGTAATGGCACGCATGGATCGAATCATTTCTGCACTACACACGTATAACCTCTGCACATGTTTGGCATTTTATTAATTAAACCGAACTTTAAAAGAAAGAGTATTGTATTTTATTTGCTAACTAGTTTAAATCAGTAATTACTATTTTCATATCAATCTAGAAGACATCAGAAGAATGTGTAAAGGTGAAAGCATTACACCAAGATTAGAAATCATGTTGTATGTGCTATGTGACAGACCCACGAGTTACGAAAAAGAATATAGTCTTAAGCGAACTGTAATTGCATAAATAAAGTTCCTGCGAAGACTTACGGCAAAACAAAGGCACAAACTTACAGCGTGACTTGTAGTGCGTCTGCAATGTCTTCATGTTGTGCTTTCAACTGCGGCACGCACGTACACGCCAGAGCAGCAAGCAGCACTCTCTCTCTCTCTCTCTCTCTCTCTCTCTCTCTCTCTCTCCCTCAAACACACACACACACACACACACACACACACACACACACACACACACACACGTGTGAGTGACAAAGGAAGAACTAGAATCAACAGTTGATTACCATGACTCCTAAGCACGGTCGTACATAGAATTAATTGTTAATATTCTGTAAATCGAAGGTGGATGGGGGAAGGAAAGGAACTTTTGATGCCAGTTGCATCGGAACTTTATGTGGAATCGGCAGCGTCGAGTGAAAATGTGTCCCGGACCGGGGTTCGAACCCGGGATCTCCTGTTTCCTAAGCAGTTGCATTAACCACTGCTCCTTATGGACACAGAACTCACAGCAAATGCGCAGACGACCTAGGCACGCCTCTCGGCTGACCCACACTCGCACCTAACGCCGCCTATCCATAGTGCCCATCGATGTCCTCCATGACCACTACCTTCGAGATTCTTACAGGAGGTCGAGCGTATTGGTGTGTCCGCACTGAAGGTGGTGCATTCATTCATTGCCCATCGAGGTGAGTCCATTATATGAATGCGTGGTTTCGTCCGAAAGAACAGACACCACGCACTGATATAATTATTGCTAATAATTTCTTCCAGTGGGGTACCGCTTTCACTTATATATTTTTTGTGTCCGCTAGACATTTCTGAAGTTAATGACTGACAAACATTTTACCAAATAAACTATTACGATCGAAAGGTAGTAGTATTAACTTGCAAGGGAAAGGCGTGAGAGAGACAGACAACCGATTCGGTTCTTATTTGACAGGTCGTTTGTGTGTAACCTGAAACAAAAGATTAAACTATTTTGGCTAAAGATAACCCCCGTTTTTAAGGAAACCATCCCCGAAGTTCATGATGCGCAGTCGATTCAAAACTTACCATCGATGGGTAATTGAGACTTCAGCGTTTTAATTATCATATAATGGGGCCACGAATGCATATTTTCCTAAAAATCAAGGAAATAAATTTTAGCTACTGCCGCAAATGTACGCGTAATGTAAGCGCCATTCAGCATAAGCGCCGATGTCGCAGCAACCAAAGCATCTGCCTGGGGAGCAGATAACCGATGTTACATTCCCTCACGAGTTTTGCAGTTTAACATTTGTATATTTTCGGTTTCGATATTTGTAGTATTAGGAGGGTTAATAACCTAAGTAAATTAACAACAAGGTAGGCAAATGGATTTCTCAACGAACTTGCATTCGCAAAGGATTAAAAATATAATCCTGGTCGCTTCGCAATGGCTCTCTCACTAACTCTGTTACTTGCCCTCAGTTTCCTTCGAAGAACACTCCAAACAAATATACTTGCAGCATCAAGAACATCCAATGAATGCAATCTCAGCGCAACTACATCGTACCTTCCGAAGATTCGGCGCAAAACAGACTTCGTTTACACTTTTTTGGGGGAATTTTTTATGCATACCACGCGTACGATAACACTGAAAAATTGGTGCTGAAAGGTTATCATCGGTATTGTATCCGTGCGGTTGTGTAATTCCCACTAGGTTTCCAGAAGCAGATAGCCATTTTGAAGTCCCGAAATAAAGTTTTTTTAGCTTGGTAATAAAAATGAACGGCTGTCACACTTGTACGTAGTTTGGCGATATTACTTCTACCGTGCAAATCTGTTAACTATCGTGATCTGTTAGTACATCATCATACATGACAGTGTCATCCTCAGCAATCCAATGTCAGACAACAACGAGTCTGGCGATTTCCCAGATTTTGAGCAAGTGACGTCAACATTTTTTTAATGAGTCAGTTATACGTTTGAGCTGTTCAACACGCCGAGGGTCAAGTTAATTAGGTTCTTATAAGCACAAGGAAAACTTTAGCAAACAATTTTCCAGACGCTGTGATGGAATAACTACGCCATGTACGAATGTGAAAGGAATTGGTTTTTATCCATTATGCGATAACGTGGATAGTCTTACTCGCAAGTTTTTCCCTAAACGAGGTTTAAAATTTTTGTTCTTTACTAACCCAATTAGTTTGAGACATTTGCCCACTTTGTTGCAATTTCTTATTGATTTACTTAATGTATTATCCCTCCTATTACTACGAATTTCGATGCGAAATATATGCAAATGAAAAAAAAATACTGAATACCTCTGGGAACGTAACAAACGTCCTCTGCTCCCCATTAAGATGCCTTGGTCGCTACGACAGCGGCACAATTGTTAAATAGCGTATATCTTATGGGTACATAAGCTGCAGTCTTAACAGTTTTTCATCAATTTCTAGGAAAATGAGGGTTTGTGGACCCCAAACATGATGAAAAATGCCCTATTTCTAATAACGTATCGATCACACCTGTCGATTACGCGTCGTGAATATTAGGGGCGGTTTTCTTAAAAACGAAGGGATGTTGAGTCAATATATCACGTCGTCCCATTTTAGGTTTTACACAAGTGAGCTCAAAATGTGCAGAACCGGGTGGCTATGTCTGAGGCCTACCGCTTGTTAGTGTAATTTCAAGCACCTTCATCGAAGTAGCTTCATTCTTACGTCTCGCTGCAGCGGGATTACAGTATCGCCTTCACTTTGGATCTATGAAGTGAATGAGTCTAATCCGCTAACATCCAAACATCGCGAATGCGAAAAGCGTTAAAACACAAGCCACTATGGTTCACAACATTTGTACAAAGCGCTTAAAACCGCAGGGAATTTGACAATTTTCTGGTCTGTGAAACCTTTCGCTGCGCCTTCTATACGAAAAAACCACACAAACTCACTCGAAAACACAAAAACAGTATCCGTGTAAGATGATACAACAGTACGTAAATACGCCTGGTTGCTAAATTAGTGTCTCGCAGCAAGGCCGCCTTGCTATTGGTTCAAATGGCTCTGAGCACTATGGGACCTAACTACTGAGGTCATCAGTCCCCCAGAACTTAGAACTACTTAAACCTAACTAACCTAAGGACATCACACACATCCATGCCCGAGGCAGGATTCGTACCTGCGACCGTAGCGGTACCGCGGTTCTAGACTGTAGCGCCTAGAACCGCTCGCGCCTTGCTGTTCTTCCCCAAATGATGTTGTAAAAGGATCAGTTTCGTCTCAAGAGTGGTCAGGCGCATTTTCTCTCGTGTTTCGGCAGCTATCTGTAATTTCGTTTTTGGAATGTGTATAATGAATGGGCTAAAGAATACTGCTTATTATATCTCTCATGCGACGCCCACTGTCATTGGAGGGGGTCGGTTTGTTTTCTATTATGGACAAAATGTTTCTTAACGCAGAATTTCACGTACTCCTTCGACAGAGCGGTCGAATACTGCTGCAGTGCGATATTCGCTTCATCGATCTGTATTAACAGACAGCAGAACGCGAAGAATAACCCGTACTCCAGCAGTCACTGGGCGGCAGCAGTCAGTGTAGGCCAGGGTGTCCTTCGCTGCTGGAGTACTGATTATTCTGCATATTTTAATGCCCGTGTTAAGAGAAATCGCTAAAACGAATGTCGCACTAATTTGGGAACGCTCTGTCGAACAGTGACGTAAAACTCCATTTTAAAAATTTTGTTTGTAATGGGAAACAAACGGAGCCTTTTTACTGACATTGGGTTTCGCATGAGGTATTTGTTAGTACTGACTGCAGGTACACATTGCAAAAACCAAATTACAATCATCTCCCGAAACAGAAAATGCGTCTGAAGTCTCTCAGGGAAGGGATATATATATTTTAGACGCCACTTATAACGGTTATGAGCTTCTTCGCTGTAGGAGCGGCGTTCACTATTGCGTAAGCTTGCAGCCCTGGCGGCGGCCGGCGCCCACCGCGGCCTCCGACGATCCAATTAGCGGCCTTCGGCAGCCTTACAACGCGACACGCCACCTTCGCGTCCAGAGAAAAAAGCAGCCGACGCCACACCACCCTCTGCAGTCCGACTACACCATTCAGATGCACCCACCTGCAGTCTAATCCAATTTTAACGACGGAATTGCAGTGTAAAATCTACATTTATTACTACTGTATTCCTATTACACTGTTCTACTTACAAGGGAACCTCCCCATCGCACCCCCCTCAGATTTAGTTATAAGATGGCACAGTGGATAGGCCTTGAAAAACTGAACACAGATCAGTCGAGAAAACAGGAACAAGTTATATGGAACTATGAAAAAAATATGCAAAATATACAAACTGAGTAGTCAATACGCAACATAGGCTACATCAAGGATAAAAAACTTCCTGGCAGATTTAAACTGTATGAACTGTATGCCCGACCGAGACTCGAACTCGGGACCTTTTGCCTTTCGCGTGCAAGTGCTCTACCATCTGAGCTACCGAAGCACGACTCACGCCCGGTCCTCACAGCCTTACTTCTGACTGTATCTCGTCTCCTACCTTCCGAACTTTACAGAAGCTCTCCTGCGAACACGGTCTTTCCGTGTGTACACCGTCAAATCCATAGGACGGACAGCTAATTGTCTGAAAATAAAAAATTAAAACTCTTCACTCGAGGGAAGACTTGAACCAAGGACCTCTCGTTCCGCAGCTGCTCACGCTTACCACGGAACCACGGCGCTCCTGAGCTCACATTATCCTTAATGTTTCCTATCTTGCGCATGGACTACTCAGTTTGTATATTTTGCTCATTTTTTTCATAGTTCCACACAACTTCTTACTGTATTCTCGATTGATCTGTGTTCAGTTTTTCAAGGCCTATCCACTGTGTCAACATATAACTAAATCTGAGATGGGGTGCGATGGGGAGGTTCCCTTGTTAGAAGGTCGCGTTTCAATACTCGGTCATGGCGCACTTCGAAATTTATATATTTTTCCGGCTATCTTCTTGCCACTGTTAGCCAGGACTGTCAGAGACGAAGCTAATTTGCCCCACAGATTTTCGCCAGCTAAAGACAAAATGTCAATTTAAATTCCTTTTCATTCTGTTTTATCAGTATCTGTCTAACGTTTTCAGACAGTATAACAAAAACGTCCGCAATTAGTGTCAGCAGCAATATCCCATAAGATGGAGTGTAAAACGGAAAAATGCACACTGGTCCTTACCCTTCAAGATATCTATGTTGAAATTTCAAGATTTAATTTCCAGTGAGGTAAAATTTCCTTACACGAATCAGCAGAAACAATGCTGCTACTGTAAGAACAGAGTATTAGGAGCACCACCCTAAAATTTTCTTAGTTCACACTATACTTAGTTCAGCCGTAGTGGACACGGTGGACCTCCACACATTCTTCAGCATAGTATAGGTATGATTCCACTCCTAACGTTCCACAAAATCATATTTTGGCATTAATCTGCTGAAAAGAATTACTTGTACACACACTATAGAATATAGACAGAGGGTGAAGTAAGGGAAAATAGTTATTTTAAAATTTTGTTTTTATTTTACACTGGAAATTGTTAATTAGCATTGTAGCGCTCTTACAATTTTCTCCCTCTAATTCAGTATTTCACACATTTTGAAAAAGCTAACAAACCATGCATATTTTGTTCCATTTACAGTACTGCCGAAACAGCTTGAACTGTCTGACAAGGAAATTCGATGTTGACATTTATAGTTTGTGTGTGTTAACAAAAAAGTATGATACGAATACACGTAACGAGTGACAAAACGTCTGACTGCATACTTTCTCTGAGTATTCCAATGATGAAATCTTGTCGGTGACCAGCCAAATGATGTCTTGTTGCAACGTTTCGATTCTTTTCGTACCCATCATCTTAAAGTCTGAAGATGATGGGCACGAAACTAATCTAAACGTTGCGGCAAGAAGACGCCACTACTCGGATGATCTCCCGAGAAGATTTCATACGTCAAAAGGTATTTTAATTCGGCTAACCTTTCCAGGGACGAAAGTTTTTATGTATTCAAAATACAAGAGGGTTATTCGTTAAGTGAAATCCGATCGGTCCCGAAATGGGAAACGCAGTGGAAATCAAGAAGGTTTTATTTGCAGCATATAGCTACACCTTCCAACTGCTTCTCTACATAGTCGCCGCTTCGTCTTCAGACATCTGTTGTAACGATGTACGAACTTTCCAATACCCTTTCACAGAAGGCGGCCACCTGTGTTTTCTGCAAATTCTCTACGATCGTCTGCAGCTCATTGTCTGTGCGAGAACGTTGTCTTCGCAGCCAGTGGTTCGTGTGTGCAGGATGAACGTCAGAGGGACCAAGTCCAGGTTTTACAGTGGATGATCAAACACTTCCCGCCGAAGACACTGCACGGTCGTCCTCGTTGCCCCTGCAGCGTGCAGTCGAGAAATTCTCATGAAGCAAATACACGACAGTTACGTTACATGGGGTTGCATAAAATTAGGCGAAATCTCTCAGTAGCCATCCACACTTGGCGGGAGACACTTTTTCTAGGCATCTTTACGTGCTCACTGTGCGCTCAGAACTGACGAGGAGTGACGTGACGCGATCGATGGGCATACTAAAACTGACCAACGCATTTATGCGAAGCGTCATAGTATAGTATATTTACTGTTGTTTCAATTCAGCGACCAGTCGGACCTTACTTTCAGAGTAACTCTCGTGTGTTAACATTATATGGTTATTTTGTACTGCACTTTCTAACTCAGTTCTACCTATTACCTGAAGTTACTGAGCTAAATAAATTATTTACTTATTCTCATAAAAGCAACTTCCTTTGAATGTGTGCTTTATATTAAGGATGGTAGTCGTTCCTGTAAATTTTGTTTCTGTGGGAAATCTTACGGAAAATTTAGAGTTACTGGACAAGTATAACGTCAGCGACGAACAACGGTGACTTTCCGTTGTTTCACTGTTGCCAACCTAAATTGTGAGAGAACGTTACGCTCTATTTTTATATTTTTTACTGCAGTCACCGGTATACTTTCTTTTTATCTCTTTCATATTGAATCACCCTATATTTTGACCAGGCTGCTCCCGCCTAACTTTGGTGTGTCATTGCTTTCTCACACAGCAGCAGAACGCAGAATAAGCGACGTGTGCTGTTACGCACCCTAAAATTTCTAGAAACGGCAACGCTGGGGAGAATACACGTGACAAATCAACTCTATATCTCTCATTAGGAACATGATAATATGAAACATTGATTATGCTTACAAAACATTACATTATCTCCGGCTAACGGAATTCAGCATCGCGTCAATTCACCACTTCCTATAATCACAGCCTGTAAGCGTTGGGGCCATTAATAAAAGAGATCTTGGAAATGTTCTCTCCACCTGGTTTGTGTACTAATTCATGAAGTATCAACAGTGGTTGCTGACGGTCCATGACGAACAAGTTGCAGAACATCTGGCAGACTTCTCAGGCGAAAATGAAAGCCAACAGGCAGTGGTGCCCGCCGTTAGGTTTGCACATTCATCTCGTATCGCCGGGAATTCTGCTAAAATATGCATGCAGGAGTTCGTACTCGGATTTCCCACAGTATGTGCGAGTTAAAATCTTATGTCGAATCTGACGTTGTGGACAACCACATTTTATAGTTTGTCAGGTCTGCATCTCAACAATGCCGGCTCCTAGATTCCGGTCACCAGAGTAAAGCCTCGAACAGGAGGATGACCGAAGTCAGAAACAGCAGCAGGAACAACAAAAACACACATTTTGGAACTCGGCAGACCAGCAAAATCGTTCATGCGTCCAATGAGATCTGAAATATTTGCTACTTGCAGATAATGTAATACGACGCAACTGCGCGCATATAACGCACCACCATCATAACAGCTTTCAACAGAAATGCTGGCTGAACTCTTTGTCTACTACCGACCTTTCACGTCACACAATACGGCGCTACTGAGCCGACATTCGCCGTCTGTGCAGTATCACTTGTCCTTGGTACACGGAGCTTGGATTCATTCCAATCTTCTTTCCAAATGTGCAAATTTTCAGGTGAGTTAATGAACATTGGTTTTCATAAAAAAAAAGAAATCTTCGCCAAGACTTCAAGGTCTTGACGTTTGTACTGCAAGATTTGAGATACGTGACTTCACATGTATCAAACAACCTGCCAAATCATCAATTTTCTTATGGTTAGTGTGGTTGAATGTAAATATTCTATTGATCAATTACTGGTACTCCATTAATGTTTTACGTTATTTTTAGTCAATAACGATTTTACAATAGCGTTTCATGACGCAGGTGTGGGCAGTGAAGATTCGAAGCTGCAGCACGACAGCTTGGCTAATTTCAACGAGAATTACCGTCTGAGAAAGACGCTGCGGACCCGAAATTAGTTGCGACCAAAGAAAAAAGTGGAAGTATCTGTGGGGCTTATTTCCGCACAAAAAATATCTATCAGTTACGGACTCAGCAGAAACCGTTCTTACGAACTGAAGGATATCATGAATCACTGTAGGCCTATATCTTTTGATGATAAATCCTTATAATTTTTATATGTCCCAGAGAGACCTCTCCGAGGGATCCGTGAAATAAGACGAATATGATGTAAATAAACTGAACACAGTAAATACGAGATTTCGTACTGTTAGTAGCCAAAACTGGGAAAATTTTTTCAACGCTACTGGCGATGCAAAGGGGGGGGGGGGGGGCAGGGGCAGAATCGCGGCACAAGGAAACCTACTATGAACAATGCTGCTCCCTATTCCTAGATTTCTGGACAGTATTTGCAACAGTACCGTACTGTAGACTTAACTAAGGACGAAGCATACCGAATAAATTATCAGGCATGAGAGTAGCTCGAAGACCTCCGAGCACGACGTCCTGGACGGCGGGTGTTCAGAGACAAGGATATCACCAGGAATGCCCCTCGCGAATGTGACAAACCACCCTTGTTCTCCATATACGTAAACGATCAGACAGCGTCAGCGGGAATCTACTACTGTCTGCTGACGACGTCGTAGTGTACGTGAAAGTGACGTCGAGTGACAGGGGATAGAGGATAACAGAACTTTTATTTGGTATTATGAATGGCAACTTGCCCTAAATGTGGGAAAATTTAAGTTAATGCAGATGAGTAGGCAAAATAAGCCTTAAAGCGTTCGAACACAGTATCAGCTGTGTGCTGCTTGACAGTCACTTCGTTTAAAATCCTAGGCGATATGAAATGGAACGAGCACGTAAGGTCGGTAATAGGGAAGGCGAATGGTCGAACTGAGTTCATTGTTAGAGTTTTAATGAGGATTAGCTCGTCTCTGAAGTACAGAACATTTATGCGACCCATTCTTTAGTACTACTCGAGTGTTTGGGATCCCACCAGGTCGGATTAAGTGAAGACTCTGAATCAATTCAGAGACGTGCTGCTAGATTTGTTAATAGCAGGTTTGATCAACAACCATCACGAAAGTGTTTCGATCCTGAACTCCAATGTAAACCCATGGAAGGAACATAATGTTCTTTTCGCGAAACGCTATTGTGAAAAATGGGAGAATCAGCATTTGCGACTGCCTGAAGAATGATTCTGATGCCGCCAATGTATATTGCGCGTAAGGATCGCAAAGACAACAAAAATTAAGTCTTGTATAGAGGCATACAGACAGTAGTTTCTCCCTCACTCCATTTGCGAGTAGAAGAGGAATGGGAATGACTAGTAGAACCGCAAGCTACTCTCCGCCATGTGTAGTATGGTGCCTCGCAGAGTATGTATGTAACGTAGATGACATTTGTCCACAACGTCGACATACTTCTTAGAGGAACTACCATCTGTACTTGTTCAAGTAACATGAGCCTTATAATTCAAATGGAAGAATGTTGTTACACCGAGATAAAAGCCAGATTCTTTTAATGTAAGATACTTACGTTTTAAGCTGAAATTGTGCAGTAGCCTATTCGGCTTCTGGTGTAAAAGCGCTACTATTTTTGCTATGTACATAGTATACACTAACCCGCTTGCTGTTGTAACGTGTACAGTGGAGATTTCCTGGAAAGGAGGAGAGCGTAAGGAGCTAAACAGCAAGGTTATCAGTCTCTCCGTCAAGATACTGTGTATCTGTAGTTAGGGACATCAACCAATATCCTGATCGAGTTGAGAAAGTAAGTTCCAGTGGAAAATTCGAGGGGAGTACTCCATATCAATGTTATATACTTTGTTTTTATGTATTCGCGAACCGGAAAATAAGTGGATGCCTTAATCTCTTCTCATGATCTCTACACGCTATAGATGATGATCACGTTTCTTTGAAGGATTCCTTACTTACGTTCCCTGACTATCACTGTTACAATTTCGCGTTGGCTGACCATTTTACGGTCATACCAAGAAGCCTAAGTCTAAATTCTAAGACTACTGCCATCCCTACTTGACAAGGAATTTACACGCGGAAGCAGTACTCTAATTGGTGATAATACGTCTTGTATGCTGATTCCTCTGCATATGTGTTACCCTTTCGCAGAACACTTCCAACAAACCTGTCTTCTCTTTGCCTTCCTTGTAATATACACTACTGGCCATTACAATTGCTACACCACGAAGATGACGTGCTACAGACGCGAAATTTAACCGACAGGAAGAAGATGCTGTGATATGCAAACGATTAGCTTTTCAGAGCATTCAGATAAGATTGGCGCCGGTGGCGAGACCTACAACGTGCTGACATGAGGAAAGTTTCCAACCGATCTCTCATACACAAATAGCAGTTGCCCGGCTTTGCCCGGTGAAACGTCGTTGTGATACCTCGTGTAACGAGGAGAAATGCGTACCATCACGTTTCCGACTTTGGTAAAGGTCGGACTGTAGCCTATCGCGATTGCGGTTTATCGTATCGCGACATTGTTGCTCGCGTTGGTCGAGATCCAATGACTGTTAGCAGAATATGGAATCGGTGGGTTTAGGAGTGTAATACGGAACACCGTGCTGGATCCCAACGGCCTTGTATCACTAGCAGTCGAGATGATAGGTATCTTTTCCGCATGGCTGTAACGGATCGTGCAGCCACGTCTCGATCCCAGAGTCAACAGATGGGGACGTTTGCAAGACAACAACCATCTGCACGAACAGTTCGACGACCTTTGCAGCAGCATGGACTATTATCAGCTCTGAGACCATGGCTGCGGTTACCCTTCATGCTCCATCACAGACAGGAGCGCCTGCGATGGTGTACTCAACGACGAACCTGGGTGCACGAATGGCAAAACGTCATTTTTTCGGATTAATCCAGGTTCTGTTTACAGCATCATGATGGTCGCAACCGTGTTTGGCGACATCGCGGTGAACGCACATTGGAAGCGTGTATTCGTCATCGCCATACTGGCGTATCACCCGGAGTGATTGTATGGGGCGCCATTGGTTACACGTCTCTGTCACCTCTTGTTCGCACTGACGGCACTCTGAACAATGGACGCTACATTTCAGATGTGTTACGACCCGTGGCTCTACCCTTCATTCGATCCCTGCAAAACCCTACATTTCAGCAGGATAATGCACGACCGCATGTTGCAGGCACTGTACTGGCTTTTCTGGATACAGAAAATGTTCGACTGCTGCCCTGGCCAGCACATTCTCCAGATCTCTCACCAACTGAAAACGTCTGGTCAAAGGTACCGAGCAACTGGCTCGTCACAATACGCCAGTCACTACTCTTAATGGACTGTGGTATCGTGTTGAAGCTGCTTGAGCAGCTGTACGTGTACACGCCATTCATGCTCTGATTGACTCAATGCCCATGCGTATCAAGGCCGTTATTACGGCCAGAGGTGGTCGTTCTGGGTACTGATTTCTCAGGATTTATGACCCAAATTGCGTGAAAATGTAATCACACGTCGGTTCTAGTGTAATATATTTGTCCAATGAACACCAGTTTATCATCTGCATTTCTTCTTGGTGTAGCTATTTTAATGGCCAGTAGTGTATTTCCCGCACGCCTCCTATTTCACATCGTGTCTTCTTATTACCCTATATATTTAAATGATGCGGAAGCTGCAGAAGTTTACCGCGAATTTTGTACTTTGATACGTAGTTCCAGAGAATTCGCCTACGTAGGGACGCCGTGTAGGAGACCGTTTTAAGCGTTAAGTGATTAGATGCATCGCTATTTGTGACTTAATATCCGCAGAATTTCTGGGAATTCTTTTGCCTTTCCTGTAAGATTTACACCCAGTGAGCTCTTCTGTAATCTGGTAGGTGAATTAATTTCTTGCCCTAAACTGTTTGCAGTTCTCCTGTGCACTGGGCCGCGATACGTCTGTCAGCGTTTCCTCGAGCTCTTCTTTGTACTGATAAGTGCAGAGAGTTCGTCAGGCTTGTCCTGTTGTCTCCTCTCGTAGCGGGTTTCTCGTTGAATGTTTTCAGCATTCTTTGATTATATTATCGAATTGCGCCTACTCGTCTGTCGTTCAGATGAGGTACCACCTCAGTGTGAAAGTCCGCATTTTTTGTGTATATTTCCCCGTTTGTTTCGTCACGGATGTATCCAACATGTTCGGGCGTACCTTGGCTATCTTGTGTATACTCACACAATTCGCGAGTGATAATCTGTGCTAAGGCCGGGAATTGAACCCGAGTCTCCTTAGTAGGCAGGTGCGTTAGCCAGTAAGCCACGTTGGCACAGCGATTCACACAGCTGCACGGATTGCATTGCTCGTGTGTAAGGGGGCTGCAGGTAGAATTGAGACCGAGGAGGGAGGCGTGCCAGGGTAATCTGTGTGAACAGCTGCGCCGAGGTGGCTTAGTGGCTAACACGCCTGCCTCGTAAGCAGGAGAACTGGGTTCAGTTCCCGGCCTCTGAACAAATTTTCACTCGCCGCTACGGTCTACATACATAAAATCTTAACTGTGAGTCTAGTGAAGTCTTCGAATCTGTGTTATTTCATTTGGCTGTCTGTAGAAGTGAGTCCATCTTTACAACTCAAACCTCCCGCCCTCTGGAATATCTCACGTCTATTTGTAATGCTGATCTCAAACTGATCTGCTTTTCATCGTATTGAAAAATAGCTGAAGTTATTAACATTTCCAAACCAAACCAAAATCCCTCATTCCCACAGTACTATCGACTTATCTCACTGCTAAGTTCTCAAGGAAAGGTCCTAATACGCTTGACCCTTAACCCAGTCCAAACCTTACTTTACGAGAAGAATATCACCATTTTGTAACAGAGTGGCTTTCATGCTGGGCATGACACCATATCCCAGGCCACCCTAGTGGTTCACTAAATATACAAGGCAAGGGCAGATGAGCACAGCATGGGTGCAGTCTTCATAGACAGAGCGAGCTTTCGGTCGTCTCTCAACTCACATACAAGCTCCACCAGAACTAGCGTCCTGCGCACATTACGAAGAGTGACTTCTTACGCAGTATGAAATTCTTCGTTTAAGCAGATGCAAGCAGCTATCGGGCCGATCCTACACAGAGACGTCACGAAGCACATCAACACGCAATCATTATTTGCAAACAACATTGCAGTCTACTCCAGCCACCCAACCACAATTATATCACGTTAGAGCGCCTGCGGTACATAACCCAGTGGTGTAATATGTGGAAAATTAAAATAAATTCTAATACACGCAACGCCGTCATGTTAACCACCGGAAGAGGACCTCCAGATCTCCATTGACGGGTGGGAGCGCTCATGATGCGAAACCGCTGAAATACGTAGGATGAAAATTCAACTCTAAATTACCGTGGAACTTGCACATAACGTGTGTAATAGATGTTTGGGTAATATTTTTACTTTATACCCATAGCTGAAGGACACTGAAATGACCAGCAGGGCATACTCATATGGAAAACCGTTGTCTTTCCTCCTATATCGTGCGGTGTGTGTGTGTGTGTGTGTGTGTGTGTGTGTGTGTGTGTGTGAGGGGGGAGAGCATAGCAGTAGACACACACTTGGGATTCCGATCCTAAAAAATCAAGGCTCTTAGAATTATCACAACGCACCGTAGTTCCACTCATCCCCCAAAACACTACCATGCCCACTATCACGTCACTCACTGAGTGAAGAACAGTCACTCTGTACCTAATCTGAAAATTCTCCATTCCAGCTCTTCTCATCACTTCGTTCTGATCCATTCCATGTCAACTGGTAACACCCCAAAAACACGCTTTCTCCCCATTTTAGAATATACACTATGCGATCAAAAGTACCCGGACACCTGGCTGAAAATGACTTACAAGTTCGTGGCGCCCTCCATTGGTAATGCGGGAATTCAGTATGGTGTTGGCTCACCCTTAGCCTTTATGAAAGTTTCCACACTCTCAGTTCAGTCAGGTGCTGGAAGGTTTCTTGGGAAATGGCAGTCCATTCTTCACGGAGTGCTGCAATGAGCAGAGGTATGGATGTCGGTCGGGGAGACCTGACACGAAG
The DNA here is from genome assembly GCF_023864345.2 of Schistocerca serialis cubense. Taxonomy (NCBI): domain Eukaryota; kingdom Metazoa; phylum Arthropoda; class Insecta; order Orthoptera; family Acrididae; genus Schistocerca; species Schistocerca serialis. Next base: position 342,912,847 of record NC_064640.1, on the reverse strand, counting down.
TCGGCGTTCCAAAACATCCCAGAGGTGTTCTATAGGATTCGGGTCAGGACTGTGCAGGCCAATCCATTACTAGGATGTTAGTGTCTTATAACCACTCCGCCACAGGCCGTGCATTATGAACAGGTGCTCCATCGTTTTGAAAGATGCAATCGCCAACCCCGAATTGCTCTTCAACATTGGGAAGCAAGAAGGTGCTTAAAACATCAACGTAGGCATGTGCTGTGATACTGCCACGTAAAACAAGGGGTGCAAGCCCCCTCCATGAAAAACACGACCATACCGAAACACCGACTCCGAATTTTACTGTTGGAACGACACACACAAATGACGTTCACCGGTCATTCGCCATACCCACACCCTGCCGTCTGATCGCCACATTGTGTACCGTGATTCGTCACTCCACGCAACGTTTTTCCACTTTTCAATCGTCCAATGTTTACGCTCCTTACACCAAGCGAGGCGTCCTTTGCCATTTACAGGCGTGATGTGTGGCTTATGAGCAGCCGCTCGACCATGAAATCGAAGTTTTCTCACCTCCCGCATAACTGTCATAGTACTTGCAATGGATCCTAATGCAGTTTGGAATTCCTGTGTGATGGTATGGGTAGATGTCTGCCTATTACACATTACAACCCTCTTCAATTGTCGGCGGTCTCTGCCAGTCAACACACAAGGTCGGCGTGTACACTTTTATGCTGTACGTGTTCCTTCACGTTTCCACTTCACTATCACACCGGAAACAGTGGACCTAGGGGTGTTTAGGAGTGTGGAAAATTCGCGTACAGACATGACAAGTGACACACAATCACCTGACCACGTTCGAAGTCCGCGAGTTCCGCGGAGCGCCCCATTCTACTCTCTCACGATGTCTAATGACTGACATGGATTTCTTGGCTGTAGGTAGCAGCACAATGCACCTAATACTGTAGGTAGCAGCACAATGCACCTAATATGAAAAACGTATGTTTTGGGGGTGTCCGAATACTTCTGATCAGATAGTGTAACAATTTTTACACAACAGAACTGTTTCGGAGCTCATCACCCACTCTAGCAGTTTACTAGCAGACATCTTTGAACGCAGTCGTACAGTAAGTATTTACGACAACATATCGGCAGGTCTTCACCATTTCGGCCGGAGCTATTGTGACACGACAACGAGCGCAGAATAGTTAGCGACCGACAGGTAGAAAATGTCACGTACGTTATTACTGGGAAACACATTCATACTTTTGAGCTTGGCAGGTCATACATTAATGTCAGAGTCTGCCCAGTCCCAAGGACAGAGCTTGTGCCAATGTAACCAGTGGCCAGCAAAATTTTATCACATCACGTAATCTCCTCCAACTGCAGTTTCGTACATTTGTAACGGAGCTGGGAACCTACAAACATCATCATGGCGTATGATAAATTTTGGGACAGTGCCAAAATGTATCTACGGCATACGAAGCAAGTAATTGTCAGCGAATTCCTTCGACAGATTTCATGCCAGTAATTAGTACCTAAATCACGAGGGCAATGGGAAACCGAATCATGTTCGCCCGTTTCTCTGCGCGTAGTCATTGCTCTTCGTTACTTTGCTATGTCAGAAGGGGGTACAACTGGCTGTTTCATGTCTAAATAGTGGCACGTCCATAAGGAAACCAGCTCTCTAAATATTGTTTTGAGTACATATCAAAGGCGAGCCCGCCCGGTTGGCCGCGCGGTCTAACGCACGGCATTCCGGGCGGGAAGGAGCGCCTGGTACCCGGCACGAATCCGCCCGGCGGATTTGTGTCGAGGTCCAGTGAACCGGCCAGTCTGTGGATAGTTTTTAGGCGGTTTTCCATCTGCCTCGGCGAATGCGGACTGGTTCCCCTTATTCCGCCTCAGCTACACTATGTCGGCGATTGCTGCGCCAACAAGTTCTCCACGTACGCGTACACCACCACCATTACTCTACCACGCAAACATAGGGGTTACACTCGTCTCGTGTGAGACGTTCCCTGGGGGGTCCACCGGGGGCCGAACTGCACAATGCCCCTGGGTTCGGTGTGGGGCGGCGGAGGGGTGAAGTGGACTGCAGTGGTCGTCGTGGGGTTGTGGACCACTGCGGCTGAGGCAGGGACGGAGCCTCTCCATCGTTTCTACGTCCCCGGTTAACATACAATACAATACATATCAAAGACAACGTAGTATGAAAGGAAATAGTTAATATCACAGTATTTTAATAGACATTTACGTACGAGATGTAGTACACCTTTGCTTTGCTCTAACCTGAATAACTTGCTTACACAGAGGAGTATTGCCCGTTAAATTAGAACACGTCATCTGCCTTTTTGCACATGGAACACACTGTTAACGGTGGAAAGAAGAACTGATACATTATTTTTTCGTATGACACCACTCTTGACCCACGACTGGGTGAAAATAGCCTAATTTATCACGCAGTATTCGCCCCATATGGATCACGAATCCAATTTACTCATTTACTCCTTAGCATTGAAAATCTGCACGTCCACGCTAGCACAGGTGTCTCTAGCACGCATTTAATCTCATGTAGCAAACTACGTGAGCCACGCGCTATCAGCTATGTACTCAGCGGCTGTAAATGGCTGCGAGCTTCTACACGGTACAGTCACATTAACGTGATCATCTGTCAGAAGCCTGAATAATCAGATATTCCTACGTCGATGAACAGGAAGGGAGTCAATGAGTTTCAGGAAGGTCCTGATAGGATGTGGAATTATGCAGACACTAGTGCCGTGGGCAGCTGTGCTGTTTCTCGATTGAGGATCCATGGTGTGCATAGACCGATCGAGGTGATCCCACAGATTCTGGATTGTGTTGAAGCCCGGACAGTTTGGTGACCAGAGGAGTACAGTAAATTCTTTCTGGTGCTCTTCGAATCACGCAGGACACTGCGAGCTGCGTGACACGTTGCGTTGTCCAGCTGGTAGATGCCATCGTGCCAAGAACAAGCAGCATGTAGGTGTGCATATGGTCCCCAATGACAGATGCATACTTGTGTTGATCCACTGTGCCTACCAGAATGACGAGCTCACCTAGGAAAATCCACAGAAACATTCCCCAGAACATAACGCTTCCCCCCCCCCCCCCTCCCCCTCAGGCCTGTACCCTTCCGACGACTGTTGCAGAGTGTTTGCTTTCAGACGTTTCACGATGTACCCGCCAACGGCCATGTATCCGATGGAGCACACCCCCGACACCTTTCACCATCCACTGCTAGTGCTGCCGCCTGCAGTTTGAGTGGCTGTTACATGTTGGCGTCTAACATAAGCGGTGGTCACATTAATGTGACTAGACTGTGTATAACATGTGAAGCACTTCATGACATTTCGTAATCGTCATTTACTGGACACACATGTTGCAGCGTGTCTCCGTCGCATTCCATAGTTTTATTACTATCTTAACACAAACAACAAGTAAGCAATTTATTTATCCACTGACCATTTTGCTGTGGTGCAGGATTTATCGTAATACAATGAAAATACTAGTAAACAGCTCGAACATACATCCACAGTATTTGTTTTTATGACGATACGATAGATGGTCGGCCGTGACCTTGCCAAATGAACTATTCGGCCATTTGCCTGAAATGATCTAGAAAACCGCGGAAAGCCGAATCAGGATGGCCGGACAGCGAACTCCATCCTCCCGTGCATGGCAGTATTTTAGGAACTTCAGTGATTCATTCAGTTGGTTCCTAATGTCTATTGTTCCTTTGACAGTAAATAATTTGAACAAGGTACCATGTAATATAAAAAAGCTGCATGATTAATGCACTCATTTTTTTATATCATCCATGAACAGGATTTCAATCGATAAATGTAAGTTCTTGAACATTTTAAGCAACACTATTGTCGCGTGATCTTTTGTACTGATCTACTGCGTTGTGGATTGAAGTTGAGCCACTTCAGAAATTTCTCTTTCAGTTTTAAATTTTACAAAATGGAGACAAGATTTTGGTATTCTGTTGTTGCCACCGAAAACTGATAAATGCCTTCACCATATCCTTGTACCTCTCAGGTTGGTTGGTTGGATGGTTGGATTGGAGAAGAGACCAAACTACGCGGTCATTAGTCCCTGCGACCTTGGAATAACTAAAACCGATAAAACCTTACACTGTAAGAGGGAACTACAAATGCCATAAAATTACAAATTATTGACAGAGAAGGAAGGAAGAAGGCGGAAGAGGAGAGGAGGGAAAAAGTGACTGATGACAGAGGTATGAATGAGGAAGCACAGGTAGACAAGATAGACACTCAAGACAAAACAGACCCCATAAAGAAAGGAGTGGGAAGAGAGGGGGCGGGGGTGAACCACCAAGCCCAGTCAAAGCCAGTCCAATCGGGGCGAAGGTGGGAGCAAGACGGCGTGCCATCCCCTCCACCAACCGGTAAGGTTGAAAGTCCTACCCTTAAATAAAGCGATAAAAAACCACATCGCGAAGAAATCGGAAACTAGATCAGCCGCTGAGGTATTGTCAGCTAACGCCAGGGGTGGTGAGCCAGGAAAGCTAAGTCGGGACAGTCCAGTAAGAGGAGAACCACACTGAACAACAACAGATGGGTGGGGGGGGGGGGGGAGGGGAGGGGTCCTCACGACGAAGGAGATAACCGTGAGTCAGACAAGTATGGCCGATGCGGAGTCGGCAAAGGACGACAGAGGCTTTACGAGGGGCCTGTAAGGAGGACCGCCACATAGTTTTAGAATCCTTTATCGCCCTGAGATTGTTCAGCGAAGAAAGACTGTGCCATTCTGCATTCCAGAGTCCCAAAAACACGACGACGTAATGCCGAGCGAAGGTCTATTTCTGGAATGCCAGTAGCAAGAGATTGCCCGTTAGTAGCCAATTTAGCCAGTCGATCAGCAAGTCATTGCCAGGGATCCCAACATGGCCTTGGGCCCAAATGAAAACCACTGAGCATCCACGTCGATCAAGGGGGGAGAGAGAGTACTGCATAGTTATGACCAACAGGTGGCGAGAGAAGCACTGGCCGATAGCTTTCCAACTGCTCAAGGAGTCACTACAGATAGTGGAGGACAGTCCTGAGCAGAAGTGGACATGGTCCAGTGTGCGCAAGATTGCTACCAATTCTGCAGTAAAAACACTACAGCCATCTGGCAAGGAAGGAAGTTCATTGTGCCTCACATGAGTGTACACACAACCAGTGTGACCAGCAACAATGGAGCCACCAGTATAAATCACTTCGGAAACCTGAAATTATCTGAGGAGACAGTGGAATTTGTTGTGAAGGACCTCCGGAGGGACAGAATCCTTTGAAATGATGGAGAGATCAAGACAGCTGTGGCTGGGAGATGCACCATGGAGGGGTAGGTGCGTGAGCGGAGAAAAGAGGGGGTAAAGGGGAGTGATAGAGCTCAGAAAAGAGCGACTGAATGCGGGCAGCCATGGTAAGCCCACATCGTGGCCGCCGCCGCGGGAGGTTGATCTCCGAGTCTGGATAAAGGAGACCAAAATTAGAGTGCTCTGGGGTGCAGCGAATGCGGAGCGCGTAAGATATCAGCTACTGTTGGCGCAAAACTCGCAGCAGTGGAATCCCCACCTCTGCAAAGAGACTAATCACAGGGGCTAGTCCGGAAGGCACCAGTTGCAAGTCGTACACCACAATGGTGGATTGGGTCTAGTATCAGCAATGTCGAAGGTTATGCAGAACCATAGACACGACTCCCATAGTATAAACGAGACTGGACCAGCGCTTTGTACAATCGCAGGAGAATAGAGCAGTCTGCATCCCAGGTGGTATTGCAGATATCTAAGAACATTGAGATGTAACCAGCACGCCCTCTTCAGCTGGAAAAGATAAGGGAGTCATGTTAACCGGGCAACGACGACCACAGCCAAGAAGCGATAGGTGTCCACCACCTCGAAGGATTGGCCATTGAGGAACAGATCCAGATGGGATGGACTGTACTGCGACGGCAGAAATGCATGACACACGACTTTGCCACCGAAAACTGAAAGCCATAGGAGAGAGCCCAAGACTGCACCCGGTAGATCGCCCCTGTAGACGGCGTTCTGCAGCGCCCATGACGGAGGAAGCGACGTAGATACAAAAATCGTCAGCATACAAATACAGGAACACTGTCGACCCAGCAGCCGCCACCAGTCCATTAATGCCAACGAGAAAGACAGGGACGCTCAGCACAGAACCCTGTGGAACCCCATTTTCTTGATGATGGAAGTGCTGTAAGAGGAACCAACTTGGACCTGGAATGAGCGACAAGGGAGAACGTTACGGATAAAAACGGACAGAGCGCCACGAAGGCCTCATTCGTGAAAGGTGGTGAGGATGTGGTGGCACCAGGTAGTGTCGTAGGCTTTATGGAGGTCAAAGAAGACTGCAATGAGGTGCTGCCAATGGACAAAAGCCGACCAGATATCGGACTCCAGATGGACCAAGTTATCCACAGTAGAGCGGCCACAGCGAAAACCACTGAGTCGATGACGACAGGTCGCGGGATTCAAGGATCCAAAACAGCCGCCAACACACCAGGTCCTCAAGGAGCATGCAGGGGATGTTGGTAAGGCTAATTGGACGGTAGCTATCCAACTGAAGAGGTGGCTTCCCAGGCTTCAACACCAGAATAACAATGCTTTCCTGCCACTGGGTAGGAAATACCCCCTCACTCTAGACGGCTGAAAAGGGTCAGTATACAACAGTGGCCAGCCACTGATAAGTGTTGGAGCATTTGGTTATGTATCTGATCCGGTCCAGGAGCCATGTCAGGACAAAGGGCGAGGGCGCTGGTGAATTCCCACTCGCTAAATGGGGGATTATAAGGTTCCAAGCAGTGAGAAACTAAAGACAAAGGCAGTCGTTCCGAGCGCTCTTTCAGGAGGAGGAACGTGGGCGGATGTTGAGTCGATGCAGTGGCTTGGGCAAAGTGTTGAGCGAAATGCTCTGCAATGAAGTCCTGATGGGTACGGACAACACCATGCACAGAAATTCCTGCAACGCCAGTGGGAGGACGGTGGCCAAGAATTCGCCCGAGTTTCGCGAAGAGTTGTGAAGAGGGGGTGTGCAGTCCTATGGCAGCCATATAGCGCTCCCAAGGAATCAGTTTCTGAAATTTGATTACGTAACGAGCCCGGGCGCAGAATCGTTTAAAGATCAGAAGGAGAGCAGTAGAAGAGTGCCACTGGATGCATTGAAGAGAACGGCAGTTGAAGAGCACGGCGGCGGTCTTATGGCCACAGCAATTTCTGGAGTCCACCATAGGACCATCTTCCGACAAGGGGAACCCGAGGAAGAAGGGATGGCTGAAACAGCTGCGGAAAGAATAGCGGCAGTCAGTCAAAGTCTGTGTAGACTTATCAATACTACTATGTGGTAGTGCAGGGGGGATGGTAACAGAGAAGGCACCTCAGTCAGCTTTAGAGAAGGTCCACCTGGGAGGGTGATGGAGCGAGATATACTGAAGGAGCATCAAAACAATCTGGTAATGATCACTGTCACATAAGTCATCTTGGACACCCCACTGTATGTAGGGAAGAAGGCCGGGACTGCAGATGGAGAGGTCAATGGCAGAGAAAGTGCTGTGTGTCAGTGCCAGTGTTTAGGAGATAGAGGTCAAGCCCTGCCAGAACAGCTTCAACTGTCCTGCCCACGCAGTAATCACATGACTACCTCAAAGAGGGTTGTAGGCATTATAAAGTCCCTAGAAGCAAGAAGGGAGTTGTTGAAGGGTGGTTAGGGCAAGGGATGTGGGCGGCCTGTCAGGCAGGTGGTAGAGATTGCAGATTATGATTGGAGTGGCCAGATGGACACAGAGCAATTGCTTCCGGAGTGGTATGGAGGGGAGCCCATTTACTAACAATGTCCTTGTGGGCGAAGGCGCAAACACTATTAGCAGCCCACAAGGGGCCAATTCGGTTTCGACAGAAAGCGTGGAAACCACGAAGGGTGGGTGAGTAAAAATTGACAAAATGGGTCTCTTGGAGAGCAGTGCAAGCAGCAGAGTTGGAGGAAAGAAGGGGCTGCAACTCCGGGAGCTGACGCAAAAACCCATTACAATTCCACTGGAGGATTCTCAAGCTGGAGTCTAAATAGGATGCGAACGGTCATGCCACCGAGTCGCCACCCATGTCACCGATAAGGATGGGGTAATGTCCATATAGGTGGGACAGACACTCTTGGTTCATTGGCTGGAGGAGTGGGAGGCCTTGCCCTTGTTCTTGTGTTTCTGCTCCTTCCCTTGTGAAGGAAGAGAAGGGCAGACTGCAGTGTGATCGAGCACGGAATTACACCCGGCAAATCTTGGCGCCCACCGGCTGTGGATCACGCGACCCTTGTGGAGCTGCAAATCGCCTTTCCGGGGGGGTTCTGGGAAGAGGAGTCCCGGGAGGGAGCTACAGTACCCAGCAGCTGCTGAAGAAGGGAAGCACTTCTCCGGCAGGTGAGGGGGAGCAGCACCCAAAAGGATGGATATAGGTACTGATGGGGATGGGGAGTGGGAGAGAGAGGGTGAGGCCAAAGGTGTGGTGCAAATGGGGTGGGGCTGAGAAGAGGAGGATGTAGGAGGGGGAATGCACGTAACTGAAGCGAGAGTAGAAGTTATAGGCACGGGATGGAGCCGGTATACTTTCGACAAGCGTCGGTGTGGGTAAGTCAATCGAAGGTCTTGTACCCTTGAATCCGTCGTTCTTTCACATACACCAGGCATGCTGGCGAGCATGGAGGATGCTGCGCATTACAACTGACGCACAATGGCGGAGCATAGGCATTCCCCTCATGGAGGGGGCACCCTCAGTCACTGTGCAGAGGATCACTGGTACAGCAGGACGACGAGTGTCCAAACCGTAAGCATCTAAAGCATCTCATCGGTTTACATCACACCGATACACCATCACCCTTACCTTATCTGGGCGGGTATCCCCCTCAAAGACAAGGATAAAGGCGCCTGTATCGGTGCGATTGTTTTTAAGACCTCGCTGCACAGTGTGGATAAATCGGACTCCTCGTCACTTGAGGTTTGCACGGAACTCCTCGTCAGTTTGGAGAAGAACAACCCAGTGGAAAATGACGCCTTGTGCAGAGTTCAAAGATTGGTGGGGTGCGATAGAGACTGGGATGTCACCAAGATGGTCACAAGCACGCAGGGCTTCAGATTCGGCAGCAGAAGATATCTATGAGCAAAGAACCGGACCGCATTTTACTCATGGATTCCACTTCGCCATACTTATCTTCAATTGTCTCCACGAGAAACAAAGGCTTCGTCGAGGCAAAACTTTCGCCATGTCTTGGTACAAGCCAGGTACTGGGGACAGGTATCAACCTAAGCTGGGGGAGCTTGACCCTCTTCCCAGGGGTGGCCACGGAGGGGAAGACCGAAGGATCAGAAAGGAGTGTCATGCCTTCTATCACTCTTAGAGACGGCCACAGAATGGCCAGAATTTTGAAGCTTTTGTCGCTTCGTGTGCAACGTGTCCACCCTAGTACCACCTACTTCGACCAGGTGCTCGCCCCGTGGGCGCCACCCAGCCACAGCAAGGGCCGTCTGGCACAGCGGCCATTACTGGGAGTTCTGATGCCCCAAAGTGATGAGCATCAACACCTTGGTATACACGAGGTGTTAACACCTCAGTTACTAGCACTGTGATCCCCGTGTTGTCAGGAGGCTCAGCCAAGCGGGTACTTAACAGCCCCACCACACAGACTGGCTACCGTACTGGTGACCTAGCAGGAAGAGGGCCAGGGTGCAAGGGGAGAAGGGAGGGGAGGGGGAGAGGAGCATTAGCACGAACTGAAATTTACGTTAAAATAACTTTGCTGATGTACTTATCACTACTATCAATGATCTCAATATGGTCACTATGAAAATATCGCGTGTCACACTCTTCTTACATACATCAAAAAGAGTTTTTCATCATCCCAGTTTCCAGAACTGCTGAAGAAAAACGTTGACTGTGGATATTGTATCACAGAGACAGTCCCTTTGACTGTTCAGAGATGTCACTAAGCCCATCCAAAGATTTACGCAACCATGCATGAGCAGCGCCTTTTAGACGGAGTGGGGTCCGACAGTCGATCAGTTCCTGTCATTCCATCAGGAAGGAGGTACACGGCTCGTGTTGTCTGTAGTTCAACCATGCCTAGCGGTCAATACCGTGGTTCGATCGCATCCGCGTTTTTACTTTGTGCCAGGAACAGCTCTCGACAAGGAAAGTGTACAGGTGTCTCGGAGTGAACCAAAGCGATGTTGTTCGGACATGGAGATACAGAGAGACAAGAACTTTCGATGACATGCCTCGCTCAGGCCACCCAAGGGCTACTACTGCAGTGGATGACTGCTACCTACGGATTATGGCTCGTAGGAAACCTGACAGCAACGCCACCATGTTGAATGATGCTTTTAGTGCAGTCACAGGACGTTGTGTTACGACTCAAACTGTGCGCAATTGGCTGCATGATGCGCAACTTCACTCCCGACGTCCATGGCGAGGTCGCTCTTTGCAACCACGGCACCATGCAGTGCGGTACAGATGGGCCCATCAACATGCCGAATGGACCTCTCAGGATTGGCATCACGTTCTATTCACTGATGAGTGTCGCATATACCTTCAACCCGACTATCGTCAGAGACGTGTTTGAAGGGAACCCGGTCAGGCTGAACGCCTTAGACATTGTCCATTGAGTGCAGCAAGGTGGAGGTTCCCTGCTGTTTTTGGGTGGCATTATGTGGGGCCGATGTACGCCGCTGGTCGTCATGGAAGGCGGCGTAACGGCTTTACGATACGTGAATGCCACCCTCCGACCGATAGTGCAGCCATATCGGCAGCTTACTGGCGAGGCATTCGTCTTCATGAACAACAATTCACGCCTGCATCGGCCACATCTTGTGAATGACTTCCTTCAGGATAACGACATCGCTCGACTAGAGTGGCCAGCATATTCTCCAGACAGGATAGCATGCCACCACGAATACAGGCATGCATCAATGCAGGAGAACGTGCTGCTGGTTATTAGAGGTATCGGTGTGTTCAGCAATCTGGGCCACCACCTCTGAAGGTCTCGTCGTATGGTGCTACAACATGCAATATGTGGTTTTCATGAGCAATAAAAAGGGCGGAAATGATGTTCACGTTTATCTCTCTTCCAATTTTCTGTACAGGTTCCGGAACTCTCGGAACCGAAGTGATGCAAGGCTTTTTTTGGTGTGTGTATCATCACGTAGCACAATCTCCGCACTGACTTACTTTGAACTCTGACTGCTACAATTAACTACATTCGTGTAGGTACGTCACTGTACAGCTGGATGTCTTACAACACCATTGGTTCTTTCGTGCTAAAGGCACTGGTACTTCAAATAATTAGTAAAATTGTGGTTTCAGGCAGAAACCACTGGTGCTCGAAAGGGTTAGAGGAGCCTCACTCTGGATCTCTATTGGTCAGGAAGTATCCAGATTTGTAGGGCATTCTGATGTGACACTGACCCGATTTTGAGCTGCATTCGGATGCGAGAGAGGCGTATTCGTGCTGAAGGTTCTGGTCGACAATGACCACAAGGGATGATTGCTGTATTGTGCATCGTCTCTCTTGTAGCCCCTTCACATTTCCAAGTGCCATCCCAGAACAAGTACCAGCAGCAGGAGTAGGAAATTAACGACCCATGCATTGGCTGCCGTCAACTCGAGAAGAAACGGCTGCGGTTGGAGTGGTGCCTTGACCGGCAAGCGTGGACTGCTGATGAATGGCGGCGCGTTGTGTTCAGTCATAGATCATGGTTATACAGTACCATGGAAAACCATCGCCGGCGAGTATGGCGGCTACCTGGGGACAGTTCCCTTTCTTCCTGCATTTCCAAGAGGCACAGCGGTATTACTCCTGGTGTTATGGTGTAACTTCAGGTTACGGCTGGTGGTGACAGAGAGAACTGATGGCACAATGGTAGGTCACGGACATCCTACGTCCGTTGTTTCCTCACATGCGACAGTATCGTCGTCGAATTTTCAACAGCACAATGCTCGTCAACAGATGCCACAAGCTACTAACTGTGCGTGATGCTGAGGTACTCCACGGCCAGCACGCTTCCCATATCTGTCCCCAACATATCGTTGTGTGATACTGGCTCGCAGTTCAACTCTGTCCCAGTGCCAGTATCCAGGCTATCAAAGACCAGTTACAACAGTCGTGGGCCGGATTGTCTGAGCCGAGTATTCAGCGGCTGTATGACACCCTTCCCAAACGAATCTACGCATACACATACGCCAGAGGGAGTGGAACGTCCTACTGACAGATTGACTCATTATCAGGTCTTTCCAAATTTGACTGTTCGTTTATCACTGCAAAAGCATCATAATTAACCCCGTCAGCCCATTAAGTTTAATTTCATTCTCTGCGCCCCTTCTGGGTGCTTGTCTTTATTGGCAGGAGCTGCATATAGTATCAGTGTTTTGCAAGACACTACTAGCTAGGGCATAGCCACCTATGGCAAGTTAACATGCACCAACAAGCGGCAAACGTCGGCAAGCTCCTGCATATCAGCAACACTGACTGGAAACTACCAGCTGCTATCAGAGCCGACCAACAGGTCACAGCAGGGAAACCGACAAGCTCGCCCACTGACGCACAAGCAATTCGCCATCACCCTACACTGTGCATCCGATATATCACCTATCGGACACAAAAACGAAGATAAACCTAACTGTTGCAGATTGCTGACGCTGATCGAGAGTTCAGCACCAACACCCAGTCGCCGAGCAACAGCACCGCACAAAGTCAAGGTATCTACGTGCATGATACCCACTAGTATCAAAGCCTACCCTTGCACGACCTACCGCAGGCAGCAAGACATCCGCTACTGCTCTTACCACCTGACCTAACTATTGCAGAGGTGTTATTCCCTTGGCTCTTGCCTTGGTACTTTTTTCGTCTGCCCTTCAAACCGCTACTCTTCGTGCGACTTCGACCCACTCTATCTCCAGAGGAGCGCGTATTAATGGTTATAACCTTAGCCAGTCGTACGCGAACATCGCAGTGCCCACATCCTGCGACACCTCACTTTTGTGAAAACTAACCCTTATGCAGAGATGGCAGTAGACCTTTTGAGTTGGCCATCATGTAGGTGTGGGCGTGGAGAGGCTCCAACTCTAAAGAAAAGAAAATTCCTGGCAGATTGGAGCTGTGCAGACGGGAACTTCAAATTGCAGTTTCGTCTTTCGCAGACACTGCTATCCAGGTGCGACTCAGGAAACACCCTCACATCTTACTTTCCGTCAGTACCACTCTCTCGCCATTCAAGCAAACCCATGGGCTTTTTGGATAAGCCATTGGCACACGAACCGTTCATCCGAACGTTGAGTGTATCGAGTTTCTGACGCCATAGCGTGAAATATCATGTCGGGAAGTCTTTCCGAACGTGCAGAGCAGTATCAATCATGTCAGATATGATGAACCTGCGGTTAAACGTTGACCAATGAGTTGGCCGAACTCCACCTACACCACATGCACGCTCTCTCCCTTGTGAGGCGCCACATTGGCTTTCAGTTGAAGCCCGTATGTATATATGTCGTTTCTGAACACTCACAAGCTGGGGAGCTCTCAAAAACACTCAGTTAATTGTATGATTCGTTGTAATAAAGTCTTATTCGTGGCAAAAGAATTAATGTAACTTGCGTGTTATGAGAGTAGGCCATTTGAAATCAACAGCACATAGAAGATCCATTAAGAACATATTGTTCTTGGTACAATTTGTTATAATTCAATTTCAGCTAGTAATACACCTACACTGAAAGCTTTCACGATACGGTGACAAGCTAGATTGGTCTTTGAACAAGCGTGGTGGCGATAGTGCAATGAGCACCGTCCCAATTTCACTGTGAAATTGTCAAATGTTGGTGGTTCGCACCCCAATAAACCCGAATTTTTTTTCTTCCAACTTTCAATTTAATAGGTTCTGATAGTTCATTATTAATTTAATGTAAGTATATACTATGATATTCTATATTATGTAAATATAATGGCGCTCTTTTTTGGGGTGAGTTAAGTTCGGTTGGCTTAATCTACAAGGCACGTAGCACTACTTGCAATAAGATACCGTATTTTGCCGTTTTTTCTTGTAAGTTCTGTAATTCGCATGTAGAGATTCTGCGACTGAGTAGGAACAGTGATCACTTAAGAATGACCATAGGGTTTTGCTAAAAAATGAGGATGATCAGAAAAATTTCCTTATGTGGAAAACTATTGTAAATTATCATTATTTGTAATGGAACTTTTATAAGCCAATGTCCTTATTGAGTAGACATAATGGTGTCCTTTTTGCCTTATAAGGTTTTCACGGATATTTAAGTTTTTACTTATGTATACTGCAGACAGAACACGACTAGCGTATGGACAATGTAGGACAGCACGGTCCGTGTGCCGACGGCATGAACGAATCAGTGCGACATTTATTTCGGGAGTACTGATCCAGCAAGGTTCCTGTGAAGTTCTGAAAGCAGGACAGAGAAGCTGGCAGAAGGTGGGTTGTGAGACGGGCCAGGATGCTCAGACGGTGAAAGCATTGTCCGCCAGAGACGAGGTTTCGGATTCTGAAGTCCTATTCAACACGTAGTTACATATGGAAGATTCTGGAGAATGCGCATTCCACAGCAGAGGGAGAATTTTGGATATATTGTGCACTAGGTTTTAAATTGGTAGATAATGTTCCTGCAGTCAGCATAGGTCGACACTGTGGATAGGGTGGGGGTGGGAGATCTCACATTTCAAGCACCTAAGACAGCCATGAATTTAGCCTGCCCGTAGAGCGGATTAACGGTAGTGGTTAAATGCCGACGACGTATTAAGGTTTCAATTTAATTTTTGTATTACTATTTTTGTAAAGTGAAGAAACGGCATAACAGTTGCTTACTCCACTGTATTTTATTGTGTATACAACCCGTTTCCGGACACTTGAGTTCCGTTTATATATGATCTGAGGTTCCATGCCAAATCGATTGAAAGGACGAATTTTATAAAAACCGTTCCCCCGTGCTTCGGGACCGGGGAGAAAAACAGGAAAAAATGTGTGATCAGTAATTACATAGTTTTGCTGTTTTTATTCCCGGTTGCGTAGAACGAAGGAAAGGTTTTATGGAATTTAAGTCCCTTTTATCCAAACACGGAATCTTCGGTTCCATGACAACTTTCGGGTAAGGATGACCTCATATTTACACCAGATGATGGTACTTACATGTTCCGAAACGGGCTGTGTACCCAGTAGGAGACTAAATTAAGCAACTGTTGTGCGGCTTCTTCACTCTACAAAATGGATTTATACAGTTGCGGCTGCCCCATACGAACAATTCTCGCTATATTAGTAGTGGAGTTCCATCTTGATCCTGCACCACGCGACGCTAGGCACTGAGTGAGTGGTTAAAAGGTTGCCAGACTAAATGAGATGTTTTGATCCATACTAGCCGGTTCGAGCTCAAACTGGAAATTCGTTGCCGATAAGAAGTCCAGTTATCGAACACTAGATAGTTTCCAACCTTAATTACCGGTTACGTAGCCAGTAAATTTTAGTTGTGTAAGTAATACAGGTTACACACCGTTCTTTTCGGCTTTAAAAATGTCTCAGACTGAGAGGTGGCATGAGCCCCCTCTCATATTTCTATCTTACGATTTTCGTCTCTAATTGCATGCGGTGAAAAGTTGCTATTCCTTCACACGCGGACTTCCCACGCAGCGTCTCTCGTCACCCAGGTGGTCCGGTGACAGGCGGGGTCTGCGGATCTCGAGAGGGTTAAGCCGACGAGTGTGACGGAGTCGAGTGAACGCTTTCCAGACGCCGACATTGTCAAGAGACACGCCAGCAGGGGCCTGAAGTAGCGGCTGTGGGGTAGAGGTTCCGTTACTTCGCAGAAACTTAGCGAAAACACTTTCTGGCGGGCTACCAGCGAGGCGTGGGAATGACTTGTGTACCCAGGCAGTTGTGGCGGGAAAATTCCCGCGCTTTCTGCAAAATAGTAACTGTGATTGGCTTGCTCAGGGCATAGCTCCGTGACGTAGGAAAATCAGCGCAGAAATTGGCGCCAAGAATCTCCATTGGTGGAATGGTAGTGCTCCGGCAATTGAGTGGAATTTTCCGCCGGTTTGCGAGTTGCTGATTGGAACGTTTAACCACGGCCACTGTCGTGGGGGCGGGAATGTTCTGTGTTCGGCCTGTACGGGTGCTCTGGTGGTCGGCTCTCGCCTTTCGGTCGAGGACTTCGAAGCAACCAGCCATCGCCTCCGGTACGCCAGATAGTGTTCTGGCAGTTAAGAAGACAGTTTGGTAATGTATGTCCGCAGCACCGGCAGATAGGGATTTTCCTAGGTGATAATCAGAGCTCAGCAGAGCGCGCCTGTTCGTCTTTTTCTAACTTTCTTCTGTCTTGAGTAGCAGCAATTAATGTTGGGTTAGCTGTGTGTCTCTCTTAAGATTTGAGTGGCAAGGAATTGGCTCCACATATCACTTCGTCTTAAACCTCACAATCTAGTTTAGGGACAACTTCACCTTCACAGCGTTTGTTTGAGTATCCAATTTGAGCCAATTTGATGTATTATAAATGTTTCATGTGTTTTTGTTTATTATTTTGTGTTTAGTCTTAATAAATCATATTGTTATTTTGGACAGAACTTTCATTCTGTTAATCGGTAGAGCAACCCATCATTTCTCACTACGTTAATGAAACCTTCCTTTATTTAACTTATTTATCAAATTAAATTATTGCAGGTGCCAAACTCTTTTCTACTCCACTTGCAGGGTTGGTTACAGTCAGTTCGTGTATATTTTTTAATCCATGTGCAACAGCAAAAGTCGGAGTTAGAATAGGGGGGGCTTAGAGCATCATTTACATATGTAGATTCTAGAAGAATTTAGTGTTAAATACACTGCTTGCCCCGGCACCTCGCAAGACCATAAGCATTTCGCTTTCTTTCACAAGATGTGAAGTGGTCACTGTAACGATTTGGTTTTCTTGATCACCTCTTTCTGAAGTTCGTGAACAGTTCTCATGTTGTTCGTCACTCCTATTCAAAACATTGAATTGCAATTACTACTCACTATTATTTCCTTCTTACTTCATTCTCAATTTTCCTTCACACATAGATGGTCTATTTTTAGAACATTGTACCACCCTGATACTGAAGATTATATATACGTATGTACATGTTTTTGTTTAGACCCGCTTATACCTCGTGTACTTCGTTAAAATGCTGCGAGATGGGATAGTATTTTGTTTTCTGTGGGGTGGTGTGTGTGTGTGTGTGTGTGTGTGTGTGTGTGTGTGTGTGTGTGTGTGTGTGTGAGGGGGGGAGGGGGGTTTACTTGCTAACCTGTTTTGTGGTTTTCTGGAGTTTATTATATAATTTTGGAACTAGAGGTTCTTTGTAGCCACTGTTTTATTCTTTACTAATTGATTTATTATATCTAGTTCCTTGTGTTGTGTTTGTCTAGTGGCCCTGTATGACACATTGACTTCCACAAGGCCGCCCATGGCTACAGCAAAGCCCTACACCTGACGCCTTGGCCTGGTCTGCCGGTCTAAGATTCATCACTGTGTCCAGCGCAGTCAACTGTGTTGACCATGTGTATGAGATATGGATGTTTTTGCGACTGTATGTGATCAGATCACTCGTGTAGTACTCTCTTTTTCCTGTAAATACTGAAGGCGAGTTGGTTCTTTCTTTTTATCTCCAGGGAGTTTACTTGTCCTGCTTGTTCTTTCTTTCAGACCCAAAAACAAATAGTGTGAATTATTCTCGTATACGTTCGCCCATGTGAACCATGTAAAGCTGTAGCAAGGAGAATCGCAACTCTGAATTAACGCAATTGTCTGACATTTTGACATTCCCTGGAGCTAACTCCGCCCAACCCCCCCCCCCCCCCCCCTCCCCTAAAAAAGAAAAAGCCGACAACATCTCGGAGGAGCACGCTACAGCGAAGCATTGCTGCTGATTTGAGACAGCCTTAACAGTTACACCCATCGACTTCCACTAAGCTGATGCGAGACAGGGCAGTAAGGAACTTATATTCATTAGATACAGGGAAACAGCAATGAGCCTGAACATGTACACAGAATTCATGAAAGTACGTATGCCACCCAAGAGGAGGCAGCGAACGGTTCACTTCGCCTTCGCCTCAGATTGGCTCACGGAATTGCAAGAGCAATCTGAACACCTAGCACATATCTTTCACAGTCTTTAATTGGAAGTACGATACCTCGACTATCTGAAATTTTGGAGGCGTCTTCACTGAAATCACGAAACTTTGTGACGTTTACACACTGATGTTTCGAGAGAGAATATCTTGCATTTATTCGCTTTTCTTAAAGATTTTCCCAAACATTAAAATTTTTTTCTAGTTCTCATCAAGAAACAGGTGAGGTCCTACTATCAACAAATTTATTAACGATTTAACTGGAACGGCCAGTATTTTCCGTAACGCAAGTGGGAGTTACAGGTGGAAGTGAGACGTTCGCAGTGCAGGGGCACAAGCGAAAGCATTCCGCTCTGCTCCGCTGCACGTGTGCCTGCCGCGGCGAGCCACCAAGGAATCACGTTGCCTGGCCTTCGCACTGCCAAAAATGCTCCACAGTATCAGCAGATTAAAAGGTCGCTCATCGTTGTAGCTACCATTTTGTTCACTTTGTGAACACCGAACGATCACCAGACGGTCGCTGAGATAGGTACAGAAAGAGAAAGTTCTGAAAATTCCGTCTCAGTACGCTGGCGAAGCTGCAAATTTGGCCTTTCACTTATACGCTGCAACTTCTTTTCTTTTCAGCATTCTTACGGCAGAGGTAAATATGTGACGAATACTGTAATGGAATTAGTTCAGATGAAATGAAGACAGTTTGAACACGCCTCCTTCTGATTTTTAACTTTAATCTTTCCAGAGAATGCCTATTAGGATGGCGATCTTCACTAAAGCAATTACTTTTTCGCTAAGACATTTTATCTCGTATTAATACAGTGATGGTAAAATATCTGAATACCTCCGAGGTGTTGAGACACGCGCAAGTTGGTAGGCGTACTTTTACATGTGAAAGATGTATATTCAGATTTCGCGCCAGTAGCGCCACTGAGCATGCATATTAGGTTTTCTTCAAATACATGCTGTAACGGTCGTGAGCATTAGATACTTTGAAAGTGGTCGAGGTGAGTCAAATGCCTTTAAGGTGACAAAGACGCCATTACCAACACCTCACTGAGTCAACGACGTTGTGTCATTGGGCTACGAGAATCTGGACGTTCCTTCCGCGATATTACAGGTAGACACGGCAGGAATGCGGCCGCCGTACATTATTGCTGGCAGCGGGGGTCAGGAGACCTTACGGTCGTTTGAAGATTAGGCTCCGGATGCTCACGTGGTGCTACCGAGAGGTAAGACCACCATGTTCGGCATATGGCTCGCACTGCGTCTGCAGCAGCAATTCAAGCATCAGTTGGCACCACAGTGACACTACAAAATGTTACAGAATCGTTATTTCACGGACAGCTCCGAGCCAGACGACCTTGGGCGTGCATTCCACTGACTCCAAACCACCGCCATTTGTGACTTCAATAGTGTCAAGCGAGAGCTCACTGGAGGGCAGGGTGGATGTCTGTCGTGTATTTTGATGAAGTGGAGATTCTACCTGTTGTGCTGCCATTCATGAAGAGCATTTCATGGGGTGTTTTCCAACAGGATAACGCTCACCCACATACTACCACTGTTGTAATCCAATATACTCTGCAGAGTGTCTACGTGTAGCCATGGCCTGCTCTATCACCATAACTGTCTCCAATCGAGTACGTATGGGACATCGTTGGACGACAACTACAGCGTTATCTACAACGAGCTTTAACCGTTCCTGTACTGACGGACCAGTTGCAACAGCCATGGAACTCCATCCTACAAACTGACATCCGGCGCCTGTACGACATAAATGTATGCACTTTTTCATGCTTGCATTTAATATTGTAGCTGTTACGCTGGTTATTAATGCACCAGCATTTCAGAGTTGCAATGGCTTATGTGCTTACTTTAACTTGCAGTGATGATCATTTAAATATGTTACATACAAAAATGTATTCCCGAAATTCATTACTATATATTACTTTCCGTCAGTGTAAATGCTTTTTAGTTAATAGTATCTCCTTACATGCTCTTTATTATCGCGACATTTACACGTTTCATTGCTATTTAAGCTTTTGCGTCGCGGTATTCCATCCGCCGATGGTACACACAAACCAAACCGTCGTCTCTACTGGTTTTACTTGGTTATATCCCTTCGCTACAACTAGTCGGAAATAGTCATTGCTGTAGATTGACGATCACTGTATACAGATAACAGTGTAATTACTGCTAATATTAAAACGATTCCCACAGAGAAATTCGCGTTGAATTTTTCACTGATTTTTTACTCCGTATCAATGACTAACTTTATAAAAACAAATGGAACTATGAGAATAGCATGCGTATCCTCGAGAATTGACAGACAGATGGTTTTAACTGCATAACACTTTTCAACACTCCAGAAATTCATAGTGGGTTGTTATTAAATTTAAGTCTTCACAACATGTTTATTCATGTTTAACTACTTTACGTTTCTAGAACGTATTGATCATATTGTAACATCCGGCGTACAACTGGAACCCAACACCTGATGATCAAGCCTGCTGGCTAACAATAGAATGAAGTCGTGCTGTTTAGCGACTTGTGAATGCAGCCGCTTACAGGATACTGAAATAGAGAACTGGAAGATGACAATAGTTCAAAACTTATTTACTGCATTGTAGCGAAGATCACTTTGTTGCATAAGAGTATGGATACAATTACATTACACCACCTCTGTTGTGTGCCTTCCCGTTCAGTACCCCCTTTTCCTTCGCGTCGCTCAGATTCAGCCAACGAGAAGAGCGGAAAAGGAGGCTGGAAACGACATTGGACGCGAGTTTCAAGCCAATTGTACAACAAATGAAAAGACTAAAAGTAGTTATTGACTGTTTCTTAATCCATGAACTTTTTGCAAGTTTGTTGTCTATTCTTGAGCTGTCACAAATTCTGTCCGTATGTCGGGAGCAGAATATTCACTCAAACTTCATAGCATAGTTAGAACCGTGGAAATCTTACGTTTATAAACTAGTGAAAGTAGTGTTCCGCCGTATGAATCTGGTTTATTATTCTCTACAATAAAAATGCGATTACAGAACAATGATATTCGGTTTAGGCTATATCTTGGCCATAGTAAAATTGAACACATCATATGGGAACAGAGCGTTTGTCAGGTGTTTTGTTATACTAAATCTTCGACCGCTGAATGCCGCCCATGACAACTAGAATCTGAAGATGGCCAGTGCATGGCCGAAACGGGTTAAGATTGCTGTAGTATGTGATTGAGGATAAAATAAATTTTGTGATACATGAATCACTTCTCCCTAGACGTTGTCTTTTTCCAAAAATTCTGATACCGCCTTCACCTCTCTGAAGGTATTGAAAATGTCAATATTACGTTTGGTCTTCTGCGTGGTTCCCACGCACTTTGGAGTTTTGCACAGATTCGTGCACCCCATCCTAGACGGGTACGTGAACTTTGAAAATTAAGCTGAATTTAACCGTGAGAGTAAATGGCAGTCATGTTAAATAAAGAATAGGCCTGCTGATTGGGGAGGATGAAACACGCACTAAGCAATAGCTTTGGTATACTTAAATTTTCCCGTAGAATACTGCATGTTTTCCCACTTTTACCATTATCTTCGAAGAAAATGTGAATGTTCTCCAACAGTCATAGTTTTGCATTTCTTTTTTTTTGCACATTCCCTTTAACTTCAGATTATTTATAAAGTTTGATCAGTACTGTAATTCTGATCTTAGAGGTATCTCTCTCGATGTCCTGTCTTGGAAACATGCAAAAATTGCAGAAAAACAAATTTGGCTGAACAAGAGTGTTATTCTTTTAAAAAATAACTCTTCCGGATTCACCATCAAGTCTGCAGATGTTTCCATTCTAACACAACTTTATAAATGTGCCATATCCATTTTAAACACGATTGTGCAACATGAGCAACACTTCTTGAGATGTCTGGAAAACAATGCAATGTCGAAAATAGAGTTCGGGGGGAAAAACGTCTCCCCTTATTTCAGTAAGTGCGTTAGCATCAATTGTTTTAAAAATAAACCGTAACTTTTATTATTCGCTTGCATTAAAGTAGAAGTCTCCATCCTGCAGTCAGCTCGAAGCAGTGTTTCTTATTTTCAGAAAAAACGGACGTGTCATTGTCCAGAATGTCTTAATTTACTGCAATCGCACGCCAGTGAAGTCTCAATACAATCTCTCATTCACCGAAGGACCCTGCACTGTTACAGCTTGATAAATTCCCCAACCTATAGTGCTGCTATCTGCAGTGTCAACATCTGTTTGCATTCGAATTTAGAGGTATGTTTTCCGAACATCAGCGTTCATTGTTATGTAATACGATACTGGATGTTTACAGTACTACTAAATATGAATTTTTAATTTCTATTCCATAATCACTAAGAACGAAAATCAAATTATCTGCCCACTCATTTGATTCGTGCAGGTAGAGAGCTTATTTTAATGCCTGTGTTCTAGATTTCCTAAACAATCTGCAATATTATTTACCTATTTCTTCGTGATTTGTAATAATAATAATAATAATAATAATAATATTTTCCTGCAGCTATAATAGTAATTATTTGATTGCCGTACAAAAATTATAACATATTTTGAAGTGCAGACGATAAAATTTGCGGGCTCCGCTTCGATTACAATACTAAATTGCGCTGTAATTGAATGGATAACAATACATTACCCGCAAAATACTCCGCTTATGAGTTGTCATCAGAAGAAATATTACTACTGACTTACAAACTTTCTAAAAATTTAAACGAAAAGTATCGCTATTTCTTGCTTCTACATGAGGTTTCCTACGACGTAGACGTTAGCTGGCTGTAACGGCCACTCTTCAACATTATAAAACCTTGTAATAATTTTACTTCTCTGTTTCGGTCACGAGTTAGTACCAGTACCACCACTACCTGCCAAGGTGCGTTTCTGGCACTCGTCTATCAATTACAGATTCGATGTAAATAATTTAAAAATTATCTAGTAGATGTTCACCTGATGGTAGCACGCTACAACACAGTGTCAAACGAAATATGGGTGACTGCAGCACGAAAGATTTCGTGCAAACCTTCATCCCGTTCTCTGTAACGTGGATAAATTTACGTTTAAATATTATGAAATCTTATTTGAAACGCAAAGCCACGACCCGCCATAAATTCGAGTCAAGTTCTCTCGTTGAAGTTCGATCTTTGCAGTCGAGATCACTAGACTGTTGGGTGGTGCTCAATAGGAAGCAGACAGTCTCTCTGAAAGAAGTACTGGTTAATTGCTGAGGTAACATCGTTCAGTTCTAGATAGCGCGCCGCTGTACTTAGTCACAGAGCACATCTATATGGACTGTAGGGTGCACTTCAGGCCGATCTGATTTCTGTATGCCTGACATACTGACGTTTGGGTCTATCACCTTAGATTTGGAAGAGGCAACGACTTTTGCCGCCGCCCCCCCCCCCCCCCCCCTTCACGACAATATTCTGTTAAAATAACCGACTGCAGATTGTTCATTGCAGTAAGTTACATGCTACAATTATTAAATTGACAATCGCAGGGCTAATGATGTGCCGCATCACTTCACTAATACCTTACCCAAGACAGCAATGTTAAGTCGCTCATCATTTCCGACTATGAAAAGGGAACTCTATCAAGCTGAAAAGTTTTTTTTTCTATCCCCCAACATAAGAAAAATTTGTAGAACGTTATACACATACGTCTGAGATTGCAGAAGTACTCAGAGCGTGAAGACACTATTCTAGTGCAGCAGTACACTGACCTCAATTACCCAATCGCTTGCTCACTCGGGAAACGCTTTTGTCATTGAAATCTTTATCCGAAAAAAAATCTTTCCCCTTCCTACATAAGCACTACACACTTTCCTACGTTTATGCTTCTCCCGATCTATCAGGCTGGTAATTTGGACGTAATTTCCCATGTGCCAGAACGCCGCGCTCTTTCTACCCCCCCCCCCCCCCCCCGAACAGAAGCAGTGTACCCAGTCTGCGCATGGAGTGAGGCGGAACATGAGAACCAGCCCAGTATTCACTTAATGGGATGTGGGAACCTCATCCCGGCTGGCAGGCACACGGGTCGATTCCAGCCGAGATCGGCATACCTCCCCGTCTCGGAAGCGGTCGCATTAACGCGTGGCTTCCCCGGACGGATCGCTGATGGCTATGTCGGAAACTTACTCTAGGTCTCAATGACCCACGAATTTTGAAACTATGCAACTGTTGAGAGAACATTCTTATGGATAACTAGCTAGTATGTCGAGGCACGCCACATCGAGTAGTGTACAGTAAGTCTAGAAATCTGAGTCATCTCACAATATAGGGCTACTGTGAATGATTCACTCTTTCTTCAAAGCTCTAAATTTTTGGAAGTATAACATATAGAAATATGACTGATGCAGGAACAGAACCGTGAACTCAGTAAGTCTGTATTTTGTACTCTACAAATGTGTGAGTGCCCCTCTGGTCCTACCAGTCCACGTAGTTGTTAAGCTTGTTCCATACCTTATGGAGTAACACCCTGTCAATGTTTATCACAGCGACTTCGATGCATTCTCTGGACTGTTCCAGGATTCTTGACAATGGGAGTGCGTAAACACGGTATTTTCGTATCCACAAAGGAGAAAGTAACAAGGCATTAGGTCATGCGACCGGGAGTGCTAAGGGAACAGGACCACAACTCCGCCCAATCCAGCCATGCTGAACGTCGTCGTTGGAAGATGAAACTGTCGGAAACGACAGATTCAACGTATCAAGATAAAAGGTACCAATCACAGTCTTCTCACAGAAAAAGAAGACCCATACCTCTGTCTGTGATCTTGCACATAAACAACCTTCGACTAATCTTCTTCATGCGCAACAATTTAATGAGCGCCTTCAGTGCTTCATAGTAAAAGGGTAGCGGTTAACCTTGCGAGATAAACGGAAGGATGCTACGTCACTGGATGTCAGCTTTAAGGCGAAATATTCATCCTGAAGTGCTTTCTCCATTATGATACAAAATTTAATGCGCCGACCACAATCATCTGGGTTTATTCTTGCACGAGCTGCAGACCGTACGGCTTGAAACGTAACCGCCGTCTCAAGATCATCCACACCGTTTCCTGAGTATTCCAAATATGTGGCTTGCGCGGACTGTAGATTTGTTTTTGGACTGCGGACGGAACTTTCCCTCACCCTGTCAACTGCTGCATATGACACACTTTGTCGACAGTTACTTTTCCTTTTACAGACACAGTGTCCGCAAGACGATACTGCAGAGCCCGTGTTATTCAGAAATACTATGCAAAGCTCCTTAGGACATGCATGCTCGTCCGAAGGAACTCTGCATCGTATTTTTTAGTAACACAGGCATTGCAACATCGTATTTATCCGCCGACACCGAGCAGGCGACTTTCAAGTAAAACATCTCCCCTGTACAGGAATATACATAATGGATGTATATACATGGTTGATGACATGTGAAAGTTTGGGTCAGGCCGTGAATCGTGCTCGGATACCCAAATTGTAAGGCGACAGCTCACGATAAACGGGAAATCTGCGTTCGAGTCCCGGCCCGGCAGAAATCTTTATTGTACTCACTCCATTATACAGCTAATGGTTGCCCATAATATCAACAGCGAATACACTTAATGTGTCCATGAACAATCAATACTAACGTACAATGCTGTTTACACTGTGGTTATTTCCGAAACTTATTTCTAAATGCACGCTGCACAGTTTTAACAGAAAAACATCTCTCATATTCCAACAAAAATAATTCTCGTTTTGTCGTCATTTTGCCAAAGCACTGCCATCTCAACGCCAACACACGGGCAAAATTCGAATTGTGTAAGTTTTCGGTGACATTCATGCATCATTCATATCCATACACGTAATACTTTGGAAAACATAGATCTTTGAAAGCAAATTAATTTTTTACTGTATTGTATGTTAACTGGGGACCTACAAACGACGGAGAGGCTGCATCCCAGCCGCAGTCGTCCACAACCCCACGACGACTACCGCAGTCCACTTCACCCCTCCGCCACCCCACACCGAACCCAGGGTTATTGTGCGGTTCGGTCCCCAGTGGACCCCCCAGGTTGGTTGGTTGGTTTGTTGGTTTGTGGGGGTTAAAGGGACCAGACTGCGACGGTCATCGGTCCCTTTTTCCAAATACTAAAAATACACACAGAGAATAAAAAACGTGCAACAGAATAGTAGACAGACGACGCAGAGCAAGAGAAACGTAGACAGACGACACAGAGCAAGAGAAACGTAGACAAGGACCAGACAAAACGAAATAAAATCTCACAGATTGTGACGGTGGTTGGCCGACCATAGGAACAAGAAAGGAAAAGCCAACCACCGAGAGGCACATTAAAAACTCAGTTTAAGATCGTAGGCCAAAGGCCCGAATCAACACAAAAAACAAACACTCAAATTAAATGATAAAAACCCCCTGCCCGAATAAAACGTAAAACTAAGCATACCATGGCAGAGTCATCAGTTAAAATGGCAGGGAGCGTATCAGGCAGCGCAAACGTCTGCCTGAGCACACTTAAAAGTGGACAGTCCAACAAAATGTGGACCACCGTCAAAGCAGACCCGCAACGACAGAGGCCGGTCCTCACGACGCAGTAAATAGCCGTGCGTCCGCCGGGTGTGGCCAATACGGAGCCGACAAAGGACAACGGAGTCGCTGCGAGGAGCTCGCATGGAGGAATGCCACACAGACGTTGTCTCCTTTATAACACGGAGTTTATTGGGCGTGGGTAGATGGCGCCACTCAGCGTCCCAAAGAGAGAAAATTTGTCCGCGGAGGACTGCTCGCAAATCAGACTCTGGGAGGCCAATGTCCAGAGGTAGTTTACTGGTGGCCTCTTTCGCCAGGCAGTCAACATTTTCATTGCCGGGTATCCCAACATAGCCCGGGGTCCAAACAAAGACCACAGAGCGGCCACAACGGGCAAGAGTATGCAGGGACTCCTGGATAGCCATCACCAGACGAGAACGAGGGAAACACTGGTCGAGAGCTCGTAAACTGCTCAGGGAATCGCTACAGATCACGAAGGACTCACCTGAGCAGGAGCGGATATACTCTGGGGTACGAAAGATGGCGACCAGCTCAGCAGTGTAAACGCTGCAGCCAGCCGGCAATGAACGTTGTTCGGAGTGGTCCCCTAGAGTTAGCGCATAACCGACACGACCAGCAACCATCGAGCCGTCAGTGTAAACAATGCCAGAGCCTTGATACGTGGACAGGATGGAATAAAATCGGCGTCGGAAGGCCTCTGGAGGGACTAAGTCCTTCGGGCCCTGTGCCAAGTTTAGCCGAAGGCAAGGGCGAGGAACACACCATGGGGGTGTACGCAAAGTGGCCCGAAAAAGAGGTGGAACAGTGAAAACCCTAAGCCCGGAGAGAAGTTCTTTGACGCGGACCGCGATCGTACAACCTGACCGGGGCAGACGTTCTGGCAGATGGACGACCGATTGCGGGAACAGGAGACGATAGTTTGGATGCCCGGGTAAGCTAAAAACATGGGCAGCATAAGCGGCCAGTAAATTTTGGCGCCTTAACCGCAATGGAGGGACACCTGCCTCCACAAGTATGCTGTCCACTGGGCTGGTCCGGAAAGCACCAGTGGCAAGGCGTATTCCGCTGTGTAGGATTGGGTCCAGTACCCGCAGCGCAGATGGGGATGCTGAGCCATAAGCCAGGCTCCCATAATCCAGACGAGATTGGATTAACGCCTGGTAGAGCCGTAGGAGAGTAGATCGGTCGGCGCCCCACCTGGTGTCGCTCAGGAGTCGCAGAGCATTTAGATGCCGCCAACACATCTGTTTAAGCTGCCGAATATGAGGCAGCCAAGTCAACCGGGAATCAAAAACTACACCCAAAAACCTGTGTGTCTCAACCACAGCAAGAAGTTCGCCATCAAGATAAAGCCGCGGCTCCGGGTGAACAGTGCGTCGCCGGCAGAAATGCATAACGCAGGTCTTGGCAGCCGAAAACTGAAAGCCATGCGCTACAGCCCAAGACTGCGCCTTACGGACAGCGCCCTGTAGCTGACGTTTAGCAGCTGCAATGCCAATAGAGCTGTAGTAAAGGCAGAAGTCGTCAGCATACAGGGACGCTGAGACAGACGTCCCCACCGCCGCAGCGAGCCCGTTAATGGCTATTAAAAACAGGCAGACACTTTAAACAGATCCCTGTGGCACACCGTTCTCCTGGACTCGGGAGGAACTATGGGAAGCCGCCACTTGCACGCGGGAAGTACGATACGACAGAAAATTTCTGATAAAAATCGGCAGAGGGCCCCGAAGTCCCCATCCATGAAGTATAGAAAGGATGTGATGACGACATGTCGTATCGTACGCCTTCCGCATGTCGAAAAAGACAGCGACCAGGTGCTGACGGCGGGCAAAGGCAGTACGGATGGCCGACTCCAGGCTCACCAGATTGTCGGCGGCGGAGCGGCCTTTACGGAACCCACCCTGAGATGGAGCCAGAAGGCCCCAAGACTCCAGTACCCAATTCAAACGCCGGCTCACCATCCGTTCAAGCAACTTGCAAAGAACGTTGGTGAGGCTAATGGGACGGTAGCTGTCCCCCTCCAAAGAGTTCTTGCCTGGTTTCAGAATGGGGATAACAATACTTTCCCGCCATTGCGAAGGAAACTCACCCTCGACCCAAATACGGTTGTAAAGGTCGAGGAGGCGTCGCTGGCAGTCCACTGAAAGGCGTTTCAGCATCTGACAGTGGATGCCATCTGGCCCAGGAGCGGTATCAGGGCAAGCGGCTAGGGCACTGCTAAATTCCCACTCACTGAATGGAACATTGTATGATTCTGGATGGTGGGTGCGAAACGAAAGGATCCGACGTTCCATCCGCTCTTTAATGGAGCGGAAGGCCAGGGGGTAATTCGCAGAAGCGAAACTCAGAGCGAAATGCTCTGCCAAGCGGTTTGCAATGTCATCGGAGTCAGTACAAACTGCTCCATTCAGTGAGAGCGCAGGGACGCTGACAGGGGTCCGATAGCCGTAGACGCGTCGAATCTTGGCCCAGACCTGCGATAGAGTGACATGGAGGCCAATGGTTGACACATACCGCTCCCAGCACTCCTGCTTGCGTTGGCGGAAAAGGCGGCGGGCTCGCGCACGCAGCTGTTTGAAGACGATAAGGTGTTCGATAGAGGGATGTCGCTTGTGACGCTGGAGCGCCCGCCGGCGATCTTTAATCGCTTCAGCGATCTCAGGCGACCACCAAGGCACAGTCCGCCGCCGAGGGGACCCATAAGAACGGGGAATGGCGGATTCGGTGGCAGTAACGATGCCGGTGGTGACCGATTGAACCACCGCATCAATGTCATCACTAGAGAGAGGCTCAATAGCGGCAGTGGAGGAAAACAAGTCCCCGTCAGCCTTATTCATAGCCCACCTGCAATGCCACCCAGAAGACTGACGCTGTGGCAGTGACAGAAAGATCGGAAAGTGGTCACTACCACACAGGTCGTCATGCACACTCCAGTCGACAGACGGTAAGAGGCTAGGGCTGCAGATCGAAAGGTCGATGGCAGAGTACGTGCCATGCGCCACACTGAAGTGTGTGAAGCAACCATCATTTAAAAGCGAAAGATCGAGCTGTTCCAATAAACGTTCAATTGTGGCGCCTCGACCTGTCGCCACCGACCCACCCCACAGAGGGTTATGGGCGTTGAAGTCGTCCAGTAACAGGAAAGGGGGCGGCAATTGGGTTATCAGCGCAGCCAGGACATGCTGCGCGACATCATCATCCGGTGGAAGGTAAAGACTGCAGACGGTAACAGCCTGTGGCGTCCACACCCGAACAGCGACAGCCTCTAAATGTGTTTGTAGAGGGACAGACTCGCTGTGAAGAGAGTTAAGGACATATATGCAGATGCCACCAGACACCCTTTCATAAGCTGCCCAGTTCTTGTAATAACCCCGATAGCCACAGAGGGCGGGGGTTCGCATTGCTGGAAACCAAGTTTCCTGAATAGCAATGCAGAAGAAAGGGTGAAGGCTGGTAAGTTGTCGGAGCTCAGCTAGATGGTGGAAAAAAACCGCTGCAGTTCCTCTGGAGTATGAAATTGTCCATGGCTGAAAAGGCGTGAAGGGACTGGGAAGGCAATTTACGCCGCTTGTTCACTCGCTGCCACCGATTCAGAACCCGCACGAGTGACATCCATGGCGTCTGAGGGACCGGCGAGATCCAGGTCTTCAGCAGACGCCAGAATCTCGATCTCGTCCTCAGACGCTGAGCTTGTTGGAAGCGGTGGGACGGGTGCCACCGCAATGTCGGGATTCTTGGGTACCTTTTTCTTTTTCAGCTTACTTCGCTCTGCCTTCGGTGGTTCAGGCTGGGAGGGCTTCACTGGGTCAGTCTCAGGGATGGACGACGACCGTGAGGCCCTACGACCAGGGACCGGTGGTTGTTTGAGCCACTTGCAGCTGTCTGCTTTTGTAGCGGTCGGAACTTGCGAAGGGAGGTCCCCAAGGGACCCCTTCCTGGCGAGAGGAGCCGAAGTAGTCTTACGCTTCTCTGGCTGGGGAGGGGGAACTGATGTCCCCGATGGTGGGGGGGGGGGGGGGGCGCTGCTCCTGAAGTAGATGGAGCAGGAGCAACAGGGAGTGTACTGCCCCCCACCATCAAGGGGGCAGGTGTGGTTCTCTGGCTCTGAGAGCTAACGGTGTGTGGTGCGGCTATAGGAACTGTAACAGGAGTGACAGTGGCGGCATAAGTGGACGTCATTCGTACTGGATGCAGTCGTTCAAACTTACACTTAGCCTCAGTGTAGGTCAGCCTATCCAGGGTCTTGTATTCCATTATTTTCCGCTCCTTCTGGAGAATTTTACAGTCCGGCGAGCAAGGGGGATGGTGCTCCGCGCAGTTGACACAGATGGGAGGCGGGGCACATGGAGTATCAGGATGGGACGGTCGACCACAATCGCAACTTATGATGCTGGAAGCACAGCGAGAAGACATATGGCCGAACTTCCAACACTTGAAGCACCGCATCGGGGGAGGGATATATGGCTTGACATCACAACAGTAGACCATCACCTTGACCTTCTCAGGCAATGTGTCAGCCTCGAAGGCCAAAATGAAGGCACTGGAGGCAACTTCGTGATCCCTCAGACCCCGGTGGACGCGCCAGACGAAATGGACCCCTCGTCGCTCTAAGTTGGCGCGCAGCTCGTCATCGGACTGTAAAAGGAGATCTCTGTGAAAAATAATTCCCTGGACCATATTTAAGCTTTTATGTGGGGTGATAGTAACAAACATCCCCCAGCTTCGTACAAGCGAGCAAGGCTCG
This sequence comes from Schistocerca serialis cubense, assembly GCF_023864345.2. NCBI lineage: Eukaryota > Metazoa > Arthropoda > Insecta > Orthoptera > Acrididae > Schistocerca > Schistocerca serialis. Next base: position 342,881,408 of record NC_064640.1, on the reverse strand, counting down.
TGACTGGGCAGAGGATGCTGTTTTTATTAAGACTGACCCTGACCGCATTTTGGACAAGCCCTCCACCTCCCTGAACTTGTCCTCTAAATGTTCTACAAAGAACTGAGGCTTGCAGAGACAAACTATTCCCCGTCAGCTCTGGTACAGACGAGATACCGGGGCGAATACCTTTCGCTCTCATTCATAACCTTTCGTTCCTCCCATGACGTGGCCAGGGAGGGGAACGATTTAGGGTCATACACATTAGCCTTAAAGTGAGCTTTGGAACGCTTAGAGACTGCTGACGGCTGGCCGCCGGTGAGAGATGATGTACCACGCTTCATTGCTTGTCATCCGCCCTGATGCCACCTACTCCGACCAAGGGCCCTCTCCACGGGCGCCACCCAGCCACAGCAAAGGCCACCTGGCAGGATGGCCATTGCTGGGAGTCCCGATGCCCCAGGGAGATGGGCATCTACTCCTTGGCATACGTGGGGAGTTAACGGCGCAGGCATCAGTAGAGCGATCCGTGTGTTGTCAGGGGGTTACAACCAACAGGGTACATGGCAGCCCCACCATAACGGACTGGCTGCCGTGCTGGATTTTAGCTGACATGTCGTCCATGGTTTTCATCTGTGCAGAAACTGGCACTGCTCATCGCATGGCGGAAAGTGCACGCAGGAACGGATCCATGCCCAAGAGATGGAGAGCGGGCAGGACTGCAATGCAACGACGAATAAGCTGGCCAAAGTTCTCAACGCAAGATGGACACAATGCACCAAGTACGGCGCCCTTCCCCAGTCGGCTCGCTCTTCGGAAAAATTTTGAGATATGGAGGTCAAACCCGACAGGGGACCATCACATAAGGCCGAAACGTTTGAGACTCCTTTTAGTCGCCTCTTACGACAGGCAGGAATACCGCGGGCCTATTCTAACACCCCGAACCCGCAGGGGAAGGACCCCCAGGGAACGTCTCACACCAGACGAGCGTAACCCCTATGTTTGCGTGGTAGAGTAATGGTGGTGTACGCGTACGTGGAGAACTTGTTTGCGCAGCAATCGCTGACATAGTGTAACTGAGGCGGAATAAGGGGAACCATCCCACATTCGCCGAGGCAGATCGAAAACCGCCTAAAAACCATCCACAGACTGGCCGGTTCACCGGACCTCGACACAAATCCGCCGGGCGGATTCGTGCCGGGACCAGGCGCTCCTTCCCGCCCGGAAATAATTATTTCTGTTTCTTGATCTCTGAACGATAACAGGTGGCGATGCCACCGTAGGAAGCCTTTATAGCCAACTTGACTTTAGCTTGGTCACACAATGCCAATTGAGGCCGGAAGTGAAAATTAAGGCCCTTTAATACCATACGGCATTATCAGTGATCCAGGTGTGACCTAATCACGTTATGATAAAGTTGGTGAATGCATGAAACTATTGAACTGAATACGGAAGGAAACGGAGCAGACACTTTTTTTAAAAAATAGTGAAGTGCTTGATGTCGGGCCGTATCACTAATAAACTGATTAAAAGGAAGGCTTGTGCATGTCAGTTGTTACTGCTACGGCAGCCGAATCGTCCGTCCGTAGATACTTAGGGGTGTGTCGCTAATGTGAAACACTGGTAAGCCCTAATGACATGACCACTGCCCACCGCGACGATGGACGCCGCCTGGTGGCGTTGCAGGCACGTGACGCGGTAACTGAAGTACGTGAGCGGAGCAGACACAGACGGGAAATCACCATAGCGAAGATATGGGCTGCAAATGGGGAAATCCATTAGGGCAAGATACGTTGACAAATGGAATATCATTATTACGCAAAACCTGTGCACGAATATCTGGAAAAATGGCGAAGTTGGTCGAATGTTCACGTGCTACTGTCTTACGTATCTACGGGGAGAGGTAGAACAGTGAACTACTACTAGGCGCTAAATGCTTGGACGTGGGTTCGGAGGCTTGTCTGTTCTGTAAAGCAGGACAGGTGATCCTTGGCACCACTGCCCAAAGAGCAAAATGCTGATGCACGCACAACTGTATCGGAACACACCGTTCATCTTACATTGTTGAACATGGAGCTCCACAGCAGACCATCCCTACGTGTTCACACGTTGACCCAACGACATCGTCAGTGACTACTGCAGTGGGAACAGGACCATCGCGATTCGACCATCTGTCAATGGAAACGTGTAGGGTGAGAAATTTTTGCCACCCTATGCCGATGGTTGTCTCCACAAACGCCGTCATCGATGTGAACGGCGGCTCGAAACGTGCAGCGCGCCACGGAAGCGGGCGGGTGGAAGCAGTATTGTGTTGTGGGAGGCATTCTCCTGCGCTTACATGGCACCTGTGATAGTAATCCAAGACACGATGGCAGCTGTAAACCACCTGTATACCTTCATACTTTATTTCTTCCCCGACGACTGTCATCTTTCAGCAGTACAACTGTCAGTGTCTTGGAACCAGAACCGTGCTACAGTGGTTTAAGGAGCATTATAGTGAATTCACGTCGATGTCTCAGCGACCGAACTCGTCTGATGTTAATCCTATGGAACCCGTCTGGGTCTCTATCGGGTGCCATCACCGCGTACGCAAATCAGCGGCATATTATTTAAGTGAATTATGTGGCCTGTGTGTAGACCTCTAGTGCCACGTATCTCCATAAGCCTAACAACAAACTGTCGGATCCCTGATACGCAGAATCAGTTATGTATTTCGTTCCGAAGACGGACCAACAAGCTATTGAGCAGGTTGTCAATGTTTTGGCTCATCTGTCTGTACTGTGAACAGCAGCAAGTTCACCTACCATTTAGTCAATTATCCCGCTATCGTGTTCCGGCAGGGAATTTAGTTGAATGCTCAACACGAACTGGAAAACAGAGCACCTAACACTTATCAAGTGGCAACGCTGAGGTACGACAGCAAGCCTGGCAGAGAGACTCTCACAAATGCGCACATTTTTCAGAGTAATTATTTAGATCAATTCAGTTTATCCAATTTTCTTCGAAGAAGTAAACCGAAAGCTTGTAGACCGACACTAGTAGATCTGCAACATAGCCGTCATAGACAGTTACAGCGGAAAAGGTTTTTCCGGTCTCTTACGATGTGTGAATGGGGTTATGTTGGAGAGAGAGTCATATCTGACGAGTAGACGAAAAAGCAGGTTTAACAAGCAATTCTGTGTTTCAGGGTCTTTAGTTCCTGCACGACTCAAAGCCCCTTTCATTGTACAGATATTCTGATGTCCAGACTCCTGCTCACGTATTTGTTTTGTCTTGCTGGCCCAAACAAGTTGGGTACTTTTGATGAGTTGTTTTCCAAAAGATTAACAAGAAAGTGCGCAACAGGAAATGTGGATAGTCAAGCCAACAGCAGCAGCACACAGCATTCCTTACGTTCTGTGAATCAGTATATTGTGAAGCGGAAGGAGAACAAACCATGTTAACTTGGTAACAACAAGCAAAAACAGTGTAGCGAAGAGGCAAATAGAAAGATCATGCGTTGTGGCGGATACATAGATTCTGTTATTCACACAATATTTTATAACACTGACTGCTTCCGAGCGATGCTGTTTGATTACGGCGCAGTACATGTTTCACCATCTAATGGGACCTATATTAAGTCTACCTAAAGAATATCTCTTTCTAAAATAAGAGAAACTACCTTACTCGTATGAACGACAATCTTGAACAGCTGTAAAATACTTCAAACTATCCAAACAGATTCTCAGATTCCTCTGGGCAAGCGTTCTAGAAGACGAAACCTTATTAAGAAGTAAGGCAAATGTTATGAAAGACGAATAGCAGACGGCTAATCACTCGAAGAGTTAAAAGGAAGCCCAAGTCAGGAATCGAGGCTGCTTCCGACCGTCAACGTTTAAAGATTCACTTCACCATAGAGGATAAAAAAATGCTTTGTTTCGTACCGTGCAGTGATTAGAAAGATATTCATGGAGTTATTTCGTTGGAAATTTCACCGACAATAGCGAGGAAAAATACAGATCGTAAAAAAATGAATGCATATGAGATCAATCCGTCTCTATTTTCTCTTATTTTTCCCAAATGGCAAGGGTATGCTGAATTTGGTGAGACTTTATGATCAGAATCTGTACACCTAAAAGAAAATTAGTCGCAGCGCCAGGAGAACCACTGCGCTCACGACAGCGAATCTTACACAGAGCCTACTTAACGCACAAAGCTTCGTATATAAACGTTTTTACACAATAAACAACCTTTTTTTCGTAAATAAAAGCCCAACTGATCCTCGTAGAATCTTGCTAGAACAAATTTGGCCAAAAAAAAAAAAGGTTGCCACTGCTTACGCACGTCGCTGCGACTGTGATCAGAGTTTCAGGTATCCCTAACGAGTAAGTTACGTATGAACGTTTTTAGTAAAACTCACGGAATTCTCTGAAGGTGTTCAACTGGGCTAGTTTGTGTGCGTGCATAGCCACTTAAGGAAATTCTCTTTTTTATTGCCAAGTGCAGAACAAAGTATAATGAAGGAAGCTTAGTAATTCTGGAGGTAATCATGGTGCGACATAAGAAAAATGTTTTGAGCGTGTATGTTGTATACCTGAGCTAAACCACTGTCAAACAACTCTCGCAGAGATGTTACGTCTATGATTCCCTCCTTTGTTTGTTAGTGAATGCTAACTAAACCCAATAATCTCTAAAGTGAATAAAAAAAGAAAACATGAGAAACTAGAGAAGGATATTACAACAAAACGTGGCACGTAAGTTAATAATTTATCAACGATTAACAACCTATAAATTTGAACACCACACTTTAAGATGAGACCTACACAAGTTTGAACACAGGTTCTAAAGACTGCCTAGTTGAATGGAAAGCAAGTTTTGTTTCTGAATATGGGAAGGAAGTGGCTTCAACGTTGAAAAAGACACTTCCCTGCTAATGACATGGCGATATGAGAACGAGGAAAAAATGACCTATTTTCTTTGACAGGAAGCTACGTAACTTTACATGAAGAGCTATACGCTTGTGCCGGCTTATAATTTGAGGTGGTCAGATGGCCTTTACGTGTGTGGAACTGCCAAATATCGGCTCCGACGATGCTTTCGCTCAACGTTAGCGTGTGAATTGGCTAACTGTTTCTAGAACGGAGCTAATGGATGAAAAGCTGCTTCTCGACAGTACATTCCTCTAAGATAGGCGACCAACTGTCACTCGGCAGCTCTCTGCAGCTATGATGCGACATAGGGACAACTTTTTTCATTCATCGCACCCAATTTTCTTCGTCCAAATCAAGTCTCTGTGTGCTTAAGGAATGGATATAACATTACACAATATCTGAGAAACCCAGGGTAACGAATTACGTCATTTCGTCATTACTGATCTTCCGAAGTTCAGTCCAGTTCTGAACTAAACAGCTGGCAAGAGAGAAAGAAGCTATAACCTCTCAAACAGTGAATGAAGATCACGGTTTTACATTCCGCTGATGACGAGGTCTTTAGAGATAGCACAAGTTCATTGAAATCCAATTATTTACACGACATCAATCTTGATCGCTGGATGGGAAATTTAACACCGATACTCCCAAACTAGTCCACGGTTGTAACCACTGAGCAACGTCCCGGTTTTGCGGTATGTTGGGATCTAAATGGGTTAGCGTCAACTAGCTACCGTATTGGCAAAGGTCACGTCCTACTGAATGCAGTTGTCAGTTATCGAAGGCGAAAGCCACTTATTGAAGAGTACAATCTTTCCTCGAAAGTGCTCAGCTTGAGACAATCGCTCCGTCGCTCTGGCTGCCTGTACCAACATCGTCGTCCGAATAGTTCGGTAGCATTCGTAAACCTATGATTCCCATTGTCGATTAGGAACTCATTGCAATATTTGCGAAGGCATTGCCTTCTTGTGAGACATGTGAAGAAACTATGACGTAGATGCTGCTCATGAGGAGGACAACGTTCACACCGTTCACTGCAGATAGCAAAGGAGTGACAACAGGATTATTAACTGGAGTTCATTGAGGAGTAAGGTGAGTGACCGCAGGTAAATCCGATCCCAATGACCCATTCTAATAGGCGTCTGACTACCCAAGGATAGCGGTAATTTGCTCCACACAGGCGAAGGTTTTACGGAGAAATACACCGGTGTGCGAAATTTAGGGACGAAAGTAACTTTTTCATGCTGTGTCACTGCCAAATAACGTAGCTCTAACTTTGATCGTAAATAGAACTGCTACACAGCAAAGTACAGAGAGCAACAAAGGAAACAATGAGATGAACAGAAATGACAGTTTTATTCAAAAACAATAATTACACGGGAGTCCCCGCAATCTATGATGGGTCAGTGGACATAACGAAAGTTGGGACATGGTTGTTAATAATGTGTGTGATCACCAGCGACAGCAGTGAATGCTCTGCGACGTGCTCGCATGCTGGCGCCAAGGTTAGTCGAGTTCTTGTAGGGCGTTCCATTCCTTCGCCAACTGGTGGATGGTCGTTGGTGCATGTGGACGTCGTGCAGTATGTCTCCTCAACGCATTTCTAGCGTGTTCGATGGGCATTAAGTCGATGGTACAGGCAGGCAGGTCCATTCGCCGAACACCTTGTTCCAAGAGGTCCTCCAACTGCATGGGTCGATGCAGTCGCCCACTGTTACCCATAAAAATAAAGTCAAGGTCGGATGCACAACTGAAAAGACACATGGGGAACGAGTACAGTACAATAGCGCTGACCGGTGAATGTACCGTGTTCAAAGATTTGGAGGTCAGTACACCCATGCAACATTTTTCCTCCGCACTCCGTGACATCTCGACCACGAGAAAGATCATGGCAGTGTTCCAGGGAGCAATACATGTTTCCACCTCTCGCCATACTAGAGTACGTAATGCACCCAGGAACACTGCCGAACATGAGTTTTGGTGAACCAGGTGTTATGGTGTAGGGACGCAAGATGTTGCAAGGGCGTACTGACCTCAGAATCTGTGAACACTGTACATTAACCGGTCAACGTTATTTTAGCACTGTACTCCTTCCCCACGGGCCTTTTCAGGGGTATATTCGACCCAGACTCCATTGTCATGGATGACAATGCGCGACTGCATCGAACAGTGTAGGTGGGCCAGCTCTTGGAAGGAGGGGATATTCGACGAATGGCCTAGTCTACACGTCCCTCTGACTTAAATCCCATCGAACACGTCTGGGATGCGTTGGGGAGAAGTACTACAGCACGTCCACATGCACCAACGACCACCCAGCAGTCTTCAAACACAATGGTCGAAAACTGGAACATCCTACCCCAAGAAAGACTTACCAAGGTTAGGCCGGCAATGGAGCACGTTGGAGACAGCACACTGTCGTCAGTGGTGATCACACACTAGTAAGAACCATGTTTTCTCACAGTTAATTAGCGATATAGTTGTTAATATCGACTGAGTAGATAAGATTCCAAATGTGTGCCGAAAGCGATTTATCATTTCGTATTGTCTTACCAGTAGGATTTTTATGATATATTACCAGTGTGTATACTGTGCTCCATTTTCGTCTCGTTTTCTCTTTTTCCAATACTCTTGATTGTAAATCTTGTGTCCAATCAGTCGTTTCTTAATCCCTTGTTACTTCGTACCAGGGCACGACAATTTCTACCATGAATCGCAAAACCAGTTGTGATGTAACATTTCCTGTAATTAGCTGGCTCTATGGGCACGTACCAAAGGCCAATAAAGTAAAAAGTCTGTCAATTTTTTTTAATGTCCAGGGAACGACAATCTCTGTGACTCCAGTGTAATTTTTGACTTTTATACAAAGTGTCATTTCTGTTGATCTCATTTTGATTTTTTGTTAGCTTCTGTATTATAATGCAGCTGTTCTTTCTATGTATGGTCCTAGTTTCATAGAGCTATGTTACTTGGCAGTGACACCGCTTGAATGTTACTTTCGTCCCGCCTACAAGGCAACAATGTTTTTCCAGATTGCCTAAATTTCTGATAAGAATCAAATATCTTAACCTCCACTAAAGCACTACAGTTCGTCAGGGCCTTGCCGGAACAGCAGAGGTAGTAGAATTCCCGGAGTATTGGCAGATCGCCCTCACCCTACCGGAACGAACTGCCTGCAACAGCGTGTAGTCTCTGAAGTATCTCCCGACAGCGTGTTTATGTTTACACCCAGTATCTCCTCTGCAATGATCATTACCTGGCAGACTTCCATATACTACCCGAAATGTCTTCCACACTTCGCTACGATCTCAACAGAATGTACGTTTGTCGATGCAGTGAGCAGACGTCCCAAAAAATCATGGACTATAATTCTTCAAGATTATAATTTTTCGTTATAATGTGGAGAGTAGCTACAACTTTTTAATGCAACATGATTTACACACATTATGGGTATTGAGACAATGTCCTTTCAATTACGTATTTCAGAAACGTTGAGGTATTATTTTGAATTTTTCACAACAGTAACGAAGACTAGAGACGACACTACATAGTGCAGCCACCTAATTTCAAAAATCACTGTATATAATCTGTCGTCCTAAAGACAGAGACTGAAGTCCGTAGCTTTGTCACACATGGCTCCCCGATTGAGTGATAATTTTTCACTACGAAACATTCTACGAGTATTATCATGGGGTCATAAACACGAACGAACTACGTTGACGATACCTGCACGCAACATCTGCTCACCGAACGTACGCAACCGACAACAGCGCACTTTGCTAAATCTCATTTTCAAGGCCGTCTGAGTAGAATGGCTGAGTTTCGAAAACAATACGTATTCACGTACACGAAATTTTCTAACCTTGTATTCTGCAATACAATGAGAGTTCGACTAATCGCTCCAGAGACCACACAGGAATACGCCCACACGCCGTATGACTTGTTTGATATCCACCAAATCGCCAGAAGTCCAGGGTGATGCCACTCAAATACGGTTTTTCATAAATGATTTGTTCGTAGGAATTTGGTCTAGGTTACTGCTTTGTTCTTTAACAATTTCAAGAAGAATATATGTATATATTCGTTCTCTGAATCAAATTGCTCTTTCACTTGCTTATAGCCTGTTCAGCTTCAAAATTAGTGAGAAATTAGCTTGTAGCGCTGAGAAAATGGTTTTCTGTTTACACTGCAATGAACCCAGAGCAAGATAGTGTACTGCTTCTGGTGCTCCTTCATTAACAGAACGCTGTCCTATATTGAAAATGAAAATTACCCTCTGTCGTGCACCTGAATTGTTGATTATAACTCTCTAACAATGTGTTGATGGCCTACTTTCATGTGATCTGTTATGTTTCTATTTTCAATGAAGATACTTAATTGTTTTTCACACCAACTGTACGTGGGCGTGATGAAAAGTTGCCTTTCCGAATTTTTATGTGAAAACTCAAAGTTTTTTAAATAAAACAAACGATATTGACGTTCTAGATATTTATTATTCATGTGTGCATATTTCTCAACAGTCACCCTGGCGACGAACATACTTCTCCCAAGACGATACTAATTTGTTGATTCTTTAACTGTAGCATATTTGACTTTGTCGACGGACCCACGACCTCATCTCTGCTTGCACAGCTTGATTACTATGAAAGTAAAGTCCTCGGAGGCGTTATTTAAGTTTGGAAACTGATTAAAGTCTGACGGGGCGAAGTCGGGAGCTTGTGAAGATAGTAGCAGTGAACTCCAGGCGTCCGAGTGTTACAGCTGTCGCAACGCTCGTGTGTGATCTGGCTCTGTCATGCTGGAGGACCGACAACAGCGCACTTTGCTAAATTTCATTTTCAAGGTCGTCTGAGTAGAATGGCTGCGTTTCGAAAACAATACGAAATCACGAAAATGAAATTTCCGAACTTTGTATTCTGCAATGCACTAATGTGCATTAATCATTACTTGATCATGTGTTATGAAAGTGGAAATTAGCTGATGTCTTTTCACACCTCCCAGTGAAATTCTGTCAAAATTTATCCTTGACATGGTCATTCAGATCACATCTTCAGGTTTTCCCCAACAATCCCATTTTAAATGAAAAATGTTTATTCTCCAAAAAGTAATTGTCCCCGAAGGTTTTGGCCAAATAATCCAAAAAAGAGGTCCCATTTTATTACTTTTTGGATTTTATAAACAGTAATTGAAGAGACCGAGCAATTTTTTATTGAAATTCTCAGGGTTAATCTTCTAGAATATCATCTCGGGATATACAGCTTAGTAGTAGCAACAGCACGTCTATTGTGTTTGGTTTCCCTTCCAACTATTAGGAACACTATTAAACGTTCACCATTTATCATGGTCCGTGTCGAGGTAAGGTGGCTTGCGTGTCTCATCGATAACATAGCCGTACCGTAGTCGCAACGACAACGGATGCGTATCTGTTGAGAGGTGAGACTAACTCATGGCTCCTTTTTCAGTAACTGCCAGGGAAACTGTGGATGGATGGATGGATGGATGGATGGATGGATGGATGATTAGGCCTTACAAACACACTAGCTAACATTGCCTTGCTGCGCTGGTACTGCCAACGGTTCAAAGAAAGGGAAACTTACAGCTGTTAATTTTTTTCCTGGAGGCATGCAACTCTACCGTATGGCTTAATCATGTTGGCATCCTTACGAGTACAATGTTTAAAAGATAAAATATTCCCCGTTTGAAGCTCAGGATGAGGACTATTCAGCAGGATGTCAAAGAAAAAACTGAACAGTTCAAATTTCTAGGTGTTCTGATAGTAAACTGTCGTGGGAAGCCCATGTTCACGATCTCGTTCAAAGACTTAATGCTGTCATTTTTACTATTCGAATGGTATCTGGTGTGAGTAATCTTTTGACACGAAAACTAGTCCACCTACTTTCATTCGCTTATTTCGTATGGTATTATACTTTTGGGGTAACTCTTCCTATTCTAAAACTATATTTTTGGCTCAGAAACGGGCGGTTCGTGTAATAAGTGGTAAGTTCACGAACCTCTTTGTCGACCCCTGTTCACAAGTCTGGGTATTTTGACATTGGCCTCTCAATATATATACTCCTCACCGACATTTCTTGTTAACAATATTAGCTTATTCCCAAGAATAAGCAGCTTTCACTCAGTTAATACTCGGTAGAAATCAAACCTGCAATTGGATTGGACTTCCTCAATTCTTGTGTAGAAAGGTGTGCAGTATACTGCTGCATCGATTTCCAATAAGCTACCACTCTACTTCAAAAGTCTTAGCAGTAATCCACGCGCTTTTCAAATCGAAACTGAAGAGTTTCCTCGTGGGTCACTCCTTCTGTTTTGTCGAATAGTTCCTTGAAAAGTTAAGCTGATTCTTGTTGTAGTGTTGATTGCGTTTACTTAAACTTATGGACTGACTTTTTCGGGTTCATAAACATTTTATTTTTATCTGTTTTTTGTTGTAATTTCATGTACTGACACGTTCCATGACCTTGCAGATTTGCTCCTCAGTTTGGTCCTACAGAACTTTACGTGTAAACAAAAATAATGTGGAAGAGGCCTGGCGACAAGGGAAGGTTCCGAACAGATTACAAAATGGTTAGACATACCTCGAAATCATTTTGGACAAGGGGTTTTGAGACTTTCAGAGAGCATTAGATTTGACTGAAATATGGGGGAAATGAATACAATAGATGAAAAATACGTAGTTTTTAAAGATGAAACAGTGAAGGCAGCATAAGATCACTCAGGTATGAAGACAAGCTGCCTGTTGGCTTTGTCTCTGGTTCTTCGGCCGACGTTTGATGATTTTTTTTGACGTTTCGCCAGCGCGAGTGACTGGCATTGTTGAAGCTTCACCCTTCATTGCGGGTGGACTTCAGCTCGCGGCCGCAGATTACATGTACCTGACACGCCAACGTCCAAGGGCTTTTTCGTGGCCCACGAGGGAAACTACGAAGGAAAAGCCTTGTACGGCGGCTCGCCACGTACATGTAATCTGCGGCCGCGAGCTCGACTTCAGCCCACCGCCAGCAATGGAGGGTGAAGCTTCGACAATGCCAGCCACTCGTGCTGGCAAAACGTCAGAAAAATCATCAGACGTCGGCCGAAGAACACAAGACTGAAGCCAACTGGCAGTGTGTCAACAAGTGGCCACGACAGCGTTAACAATTTTGTAAGACGACAGTATTGAAGCCATATCTCAAGAATCGCGATCTAAATTGTAACAGATGAACACCGTCTTGATCAGTTTTTTTTATTAACGACTATCAGTCATTCATACCACTGGACGAACTGCACCTTGCGGCACCAAATCTGAAGATTTATCTACAGTGCAGTTGGAAACTGGTAATCGTTAATAAAAGAAATTGTGATTCAGACGGTTTTTCTCCATTTATTACAAAATGGGAAGGCCTAGTAATTCTTGGATAGCAGCGCAGATTGAATGTAACTGACATGAGAGGGAGATATAACTAGTCGTATAACCTATTATGTGAAATGCATACAGAGGTCTAAAAATTCATCTAAGAAAATGCAAAATGAACGGCAGGCATTGTTAGAGGACCAATCCAAAGCTTTAGAAGCATGCATGACAAGGGGAAAAGTAGATAAAGCCTATAGCAAATCTGAAGAGATATTTGGGAAAATGGAGACAGCTATTCGAATATCAAGAGCTCAAACGGTAAGCCACGTACTAAGCGAAGAGGAAAGCGAAAATGGGAAGGAATATGTGGAGGATCTGTATAAGTGAAACACAGTATTACAGGAATTGGGTGTAGGTGTAGACAAGACCACCTACAATAAATGTATTTTAGGTGGTCTTGGTGAAGATGAGGTAGTAGATACGACTATGTGAGGTTTTGACGTGGTACTGAACGTGCTAAGTCGAAAGAAGGCCCCTGGAGTAGACGGCATTAGCACACAATATTGAGACCCTTGGGCGAGCCAGCCGTGACGGAACTCTTCCACCTGGTGTACAAGATATGAGACGGGAGGAAAAACCATGTAACTTAAGAATTAGTAGAAACAGGTGGCTTAGCTATGCCCCCCCTCTCAGTCCGCTTTTGGCTGTAGTGTCCATGGACAATTCTGAGCAACGTTTCTTGAATGTACAACCTTTGAGTGCAAATATTAAATGCTGGTTCAAATCTGTCGGCAGGCACTACAAGACAGATAAACACATTTTTTCCTTAGCAGTCAACATAAACACGTTCAGTTCATCATTGGCGTGGAAAACAAACTTACTTGATCTAGCCATTGACGTGAGTAGGAAAGCCTATAATGCCTTCGTGCTCGTAGCACACAGTAACACTCGAACCTACACTGTCCACTCAATGGTGCACAAACTTATCTGTTCCCAGTTCCAAATATAATTTCAAAGCGGAGTTAGATACAATAAAATGTATTGCCTCATCCAATTGCTATAACCTCTTGACTGATCTTATCTTGCAACCCATCTCCATCTGCTGTGCCAATGTTTACAAGAAGTGGTGTGTATAGTCCCATACCTAGAACAAGTATCAGAGTGGAGCCAAACCAATGAAATTCTAAAACTACAGGATTTCCTACTACATGCGTAACAGTGTTTTTCACCAGTGAAGTACGATCCAATTATTTGTCAACAGTAGGGTATACAATGTTACTTGTCCGTATTGTAAGTTTTATATAGGTCTATCAGAGACATAGCAGCTAGGCTGTCTGAAGTGAACGTGGCTGGAGGTTGCAGAATTATGACTTCACACTCACATTCCCGTGACCACTTTGCAAACTAAGACTAACACCTGGCCCATAGTCCTAATACATATTAGATGACCAATGACAGCTCAGTACTTTTCTCTTTTAAACTTAATTGTGTTTTGCCATCTTCCCGCATTGTGTTCCGTTCTGTTCCTACTGTTTTCCTGCATTTATTCATTTTCTTGTCATTATCTACCCCAAAAATTCTATTGTAATGATTGTCAAGTATCTTTTACTGTTTCTGTATCTCCTTCCGTATGCAATACATCTTCAAGCTATTCTTCAATACTATCACGTTCTAAATTTATTTTATTGGCTTGTTAAATTGTTATTTAGGAATTTTCTTTTCGTGTTCAGTGATAGTATGTTTCTGATATGCTCCTTTTATTTGCTCTTTAATACCTTTAATGACACTACTGTACTGCCTGATGACATTTGTTCTGTGTTCATACTACTATATGTATACTCCATTCCGTGTAACGTTTTCCTAAGTTATCCACGAACACTTTTCTTTCATGACGATAGTCTGACTCATTATGGCCTTGCAAGCCAAAAATCTCTTATCGAAATGAATTAATATTGTAGATCACACCCAATATTTAAGAGTGTTCGCAGTTGCGAATATGAACAACCATCACCTGTATAATGGACTGACAATGAAAATTTGTCCCGAGCTGGGATTCGAACCCGGATTTCTGGATCTCGCGAGCTGTCGCCTTATTAGGCTATACGAGTACGACTCACACCATACCCAAACTTCCCTACATCTTCAACCACATGCCTACAACTTCTACTCTTGCATTCATTATGTATATCCCTGTGCAGAAGACTTTTATCGAAAGCCGCCTGCTCCGTGTCGGCGCATAAATACGGTATTGCAGTGCCTGTGTTGTTGGAAAGTACTATGCAATGTTCCAATATCTTACTTGCCCGCCAACACCGGGCAAACGACTTTCAATTAAATTGTCTCCCTATACGGGAATACACAAAATGAACGTACGACTTCAGGTTGTAGACACACGGTTGACGACACATGGAAACTTGGATCTGGTAGTGAGCAGTGCGCTAACCGTCTAATAAAAAAGCGACCGCTCGCGATAAGCGGGAAATCCGGATTAGATTCCCAGTCCGGCACAAATTTTCACTGTCGCCATTCCATCATACAGCGGATGGTTGTCCATATTCGCAAATGCGAAAACTTCATGTATTTCGTAAAGGCTGTAGTCGCCGCAGTGCCTGTTCCTTCTGCGTCCGAGGGACCATTGCATGTTACTTCTGAACAACACAGGCACACCAATATCCTACACAGAATATTGTGCTTTTCATTTACGAGAATGTAAAAATTCCACTTCCACAAAAGGCAGGTGATGACAGGCGTGTGTACCATCGAATCATCAGAATCAGTAAGTCTAATATTGACTAATTCTTTACACCGTCTATAAAAACCAACTTCGGGGGAACATCAATTCTCGTTCCCGAAAGGTAATACTGGCCCTACGTTTTATTTTAGACGACAGGTTGAAGAAAGGCAAGCCTGAATTTATAGCATTTGTAGATTTACCCATTTATAACTCTTTCAGAAACCAGACTGCAGTTGTACGAGTGAAAGCACATGAAAGGGAAGCTAACCGAGAAGGGATTGAGACAGGACTGTACCCTATTCCCAATGGTATTCAATCTGCAGACTGTCAAGGCAGTACAAGGGAAAACGAAGAAACAATTTTGAGGTTTACCGACGACATTGTCATTATCAGAGACGGCGAAGGATTTGGAAGAGCATTAGTAATGGATAGTGTCCTGAAGTGAGATAAGATGAATCTCAACGAAAGTAAAACAAGGGTAATGGAACTAAGACACATTAAATCAGGTGACGCCGAGGGAATTGTATTAGGAAATGAGGCACTAACATTAGTTTTGGTATTCGGGCAGTAAAAGAACAGAGGAGTGGAGAGGATACAAAATTTAAAATTAAGTGGAAAAGGAAAGTGTTTCTGAAGAAGAATTTTATTAACATCGAATGAAAATTTGAATGTTAAGAAGGCTCTTCTGAAGGCGTTTGCCTGACGCGTACGGAAGCGAAACGTTGCAAGCAATTCAGCGAAGAAAAGTTTTTGAAATTTGATGCTGGAGATTAAATACGTAAATCGAATAACCGACGGGTAGGTAATATATCGGACTGGGAAACTTTTATGGCACAACTTGACTAAAAGAAGGGATTGATAGGACACATCGTGAAGCACCAAAATAGTCATTTTTTATCAATCGTACGTCTCGGTACATATCACAGCGTAGGAGCAGCGGAAATCGGATGTTTTCAAGAGCTTTGACTGCCACTATATTCAAATTACAGCGGGAGACAAACAAATCGAACTTATGCCAACTGTCTGGCTTCGACGGTGATCTCTCTGCATTGTACCTTTCATGCTAAGCACTGGAGTGCAGCGGGGGTATTACAAAAACCGCAGCGTTATTGAGTGTACTATATTTCAGGTTTTTCCACGAACCTATAGGATGCTGTATTTTTCCCTGAAATATATCAACTGATTGGCGAGGCATTGGCTGGTAACCAGACGGTAAGTGACGGAGATTGTACCCACCGAAACTATCTCTGCGCCAGAACAACTATTGGGCAACCAGAATCAATATGCAGGCAGCGACCTTTCTGCGACTAGCGGCCACAACGAAGTCACTGCCCCCTCTCACATACGTCACTACGGTCATCAGTTTTCAGCCTTCCTAAGTACAACAGATAATTCGCTGACGCTGAGGTAGCGGGAACAATGCTGCTTCAGCACTTACGCAGCAGGTCGGAAATGAGTGGGCACACAGTCAATGAAGCAAATCGCTGCACGACATACATCGTTACTAACGCTGCGTCACAGTTCACCTGTCGCTGGACTCATATGTTACATCCAGGAGGTCCAGCAGTAAAGCTACTACTCCACGGTGGCTGCATCGAAGCCCCATTTCTCCAACAAGCAAGTATGGCAGGAAAAAATGTGAACAGTTTCAGGGTCGAAGCTGCAAATTGAGACATTTCAATGCGGGTGTATACTGCTGAAATTACTAATACAAAAATTAATTCACACCGGAAGCCTCACGGTAAACATAATTCAATGAAAAGAAACGAAACTTTAAAGTGATAATCCGCCGACATCAACAATAAGGGGCGGAGCATTTTCTTTATTGCTGAATAAAAACCGTTGTGAATTAAGAGTCCACATCATTCGCCATTAATGGTTTGCACTCGTTATTGATAGTAGGTTGGTGATTTGGAAACCGGCTGTAATGGAATGGCAGCACAGTATCTTAACCACTACGTATCCTCGCTCCCTGATCCGTGACGTAATCGCATATTAAGGGTTCAATAATTTGAAACCAAGGCAGTTAACGACATGAGATCTTTGTCTCTGAGAAATCCAGGTAATTACGCAACGACGTGCTGCAAATACTGCACGAACCACCACCACCACCACCACCACCACCACCACCACCACGAGTTGAATACGTGCAACTCCTAGTTTAAACTGCAGCACGGAATACGATGATACATAGATAAAATTAATGGCACAGCTATAGGAAGAATTTATTAGTTTTGTTCTACTTCACTGTGTAACAGACGAATATTTGCCAGTCGACAAGTTGACACACTGTCCAACGACCGTTACGAACAGCAGTTTTGGTACGCCATGGGCTTCGCAAAACATCAGATACAGGCAAAGCAGAGACAGATATCAAGTGTCAACCTCTAACACACGCAATAGGGAAAGGGATAACAACAATGAACTTTCTCTTGACAGACTAGCTTCGGCAAAGTAACACCAGGAATTATACACATTAGTGCCACGGGCTGCACTAAACTTATGAGAAGAACATACGTCGATACAGAAGTTGGGCACAGGAGAAGCCACTTTGAAACTAGTACGTTTCGCTCGCCGGAATACCATACTGTCATAAAAAAATTTACCAGACAAGTGTTTAGTTTAAAAAACATTTTAATTTTATGTTTGACGAAGATCCAGTAGAATAAAGGCAGCTAACAATAGTATTAGATCGATTTAACGCTATTTTGAATGTAAGGGTACAATAAAATCCTGGTAATCAGTATCTGAAATTTGTTTATGCTCACTTCTACACGTAATGAATTACAGATATATCTAAATGATCGGGCTGTCAGATTATGCTTAGTCCGTATGCGAAGTAGGCTTCCTAGATGGTTTCCAGAAACTAAGAAGAACAGATCGTGAGCTTAGGGAAAGTACATCATCCCCAGATACTCCTCAAGCCACTGCATGTCCGACAGCATTCTGTACCACGGCTAGTCATTCCGTTTCGTGCATCACTTCCAAATGGAGCGACGGAAAAAATATTGCACTAGCTGAAGAAGACAATCAAGCTCTAAAATATCGTAACGAGGATGAGAAAGTAGGAGGCTGAGTCATAAGGTAATGTCTTCCTTTATACGTTACCTGTTCTGACGATTAATTAGTTGACTTAAGGCGAGGGAGTACGGCTTAGCGTCAAAGTCTACTGAAGTTATAAGCCCTTGACGGTGGAATGTTAACTTGCAATGCATTCTGAAACTTCTGATGGTCTATTTAAACTATCGCGGCCACGTGAACGTTTCAAAAACAACTACAGACGAAAGCCAAAATATTTCTTACAGAAGCGGGATGAAAAATAAGATCACTTCAGATTGCTACATTTGTTGTATATCTTGATGTAAAAATAGCCACAACTAAGATGTATGTGCTCACTTTCAGTGGAAAATGTATTCGGCATTTTGTTCTCAAAGTAAAATCAACTTGACTGCGCCGACGTTAAACACACACCACTAGCTGATGTGGAGGACGGATATTTCTGTCACGAAGAAGCAATCCTAGAATTGCCCGAGGTGAAGCTGCTTCGTTTGCGTCACCTAACAGCATTTGCGCAGACAACAGCCGTAAACAATGGAAATGAAGTCCTTGAGGATCTTGCTGCCTACTCTTATATGACAAGGAACCTAAGATTAGAGCGATGTAGTGACTGCAGCTAGTATCTGCCGTTATACTAACAACCATTTAAAAATTAAATATTTTAGCTCTATTTTATTCGCTTCTAATACGACGATGTTCATTGTACGTGTACTTTGCTGAAGTTTATAAAGCTGTCGTCTCGCGCTTTTATTGTTGTTTATTGACCTATAAATGCCAATAAAACTGATGAAGTATATGAAACACGATAATCACGTCTAAGTAAATTAAAAAGTCAATAAATACTGAACCATGATTTTTCGTCTACAGAGAAGAAAACACTATCCGTGCAGTGAATTATGAGCAGAAGTGACCATCCAGAAACAGCCTTATCTCTTAAGGAATTATCGAATGCGATGTAGGTTAAGTCATAAAAATTACAATGCCTCAGAGGAGAACAGGACATAAAATTCATAGTCCGCTTGGCGGTCACGTGATGTGACCTCGGAAGTGCCGCTTCCATACTCATCTAGTGTGCAACCTGGAGCTCAGAGAAAGGTAACTCATTTTGTACATGCTATAAATTATTTTTTCCTGTTGCTTATCATGTATGTGACCTCATAAATAATATCAGTGGTGTTTTAACTATGGAAAAGTTCGTTAGATACGAAACTTTAGTGGAGAAGATGAGACCAAGTGCTGAAAATGAACTTTATCAGGAGCGAAAGTAGCTGGAGTTACTGCTGGCCTGGCAGATTTGGGTTCAGTAGTTCCAACCAGCTGCTCTAGATTGATAGGCTGGTTATTCTATAATGATTATAATACAGGAAAAGCAGAAGAAAGCTCCTGCCCTTTCACGATGCAGCACAACGAACTGACGTTTTAGACAATCCAGTGTCATCCGAGTTCGAAATTACAGGTTAAATCATATTTGCATAAACAAATTTCCAAAAAGCGAACTAAGGTTCAGTTAGGAATTCTATGAGTTTGCCGGGTGATTGTACATATTAAGAAACGCTTATTGCAAACTATTCAAATTTTTCGTAACCCATAAAAATCCCGCCATTAATTTTTCACAGGAACTAAATTTCTTACAGTGTTAAATTTCTAGCCGAGATCATCTGTACAGATCTGATAACGAGCAGTAAACTAGTGCATCCTCACTTCTGTGAGTGTGCACAATGTCATTAGCAGCCTTTTGTAGGGAAATGCCCGGAGTCCACAAGAAGCCAAACTGGCACACAAACCACGATACTACGTCTTGCCAAACCTCACTTCTTTCCTAAAGGATAGTAAGTTAATAATATTGTACCAGAAATAATTACATTACATTTGTCTACTTCCAAATTTTAGATACAAATGCATGCTGTTTTTGAATGAAGGAAAGACATGCACATAAGGAAGCCACAATTTTACCTTAATATTTGCCAAATAAAAACATTGCATTAGACGTATAGTATGTATAACGAAGTAGCCGCTTATATACAGCTGTCTCAATAACAAGCTTCTGTCACCAAATCTACAGATAACTCCGGTTCTCCGGGAAGCTGTCTTGAGAAAAACAAATACCTAGGAAAGCCCATGGAACGTTAGTACCTTGGGCTGACCCTGATGAATTTCTCTCAAAGCGCAACGCACTGTGCTTAAGTAGACGTGTCGATTAGATGTAATCATTGAAATCGACAATTATTTATCGGCAACTTTAGTGATATGCAGTTGGTGAGGCAGATGAAACTGGGGTGGAAGGGGGCGAAGCGAGGTGGGAGATGGCTAATAGTTTTTATTGCAAAAACATACGATTACTAAGGAAACTGGCCAACGTGCGAATAAAGAGAGCGTTGCGAGACGTTTCCCATCTTTATTACATTGGTAGCTCAGAAAATCAGTGTCTACGCAGATTAATAAATTACAAATAACTTGCACGGTCCGCAACAGACGGGTTTATTCTGCTCGAGATTGTCACACAGGAGAAGGGCTTATACAAGTGTAAATGCATCAAGTTTTAACTTGAAACTAAATTTACACTAGGATACGTTGCGTGCCGCAATGTTTCCTTGCTATTTTTACGCAATTCGTCACTCATTCTGACTACTGGGGTCCCGAACGCAAAACCATGGACGTAATGGAGAAATTTAGGCTCAGTTCTGGGTACTGATGTTCCATGGGCTTACCTAGGTATTTAGTATGATAAAGCGTATATGCCAGTATGTCCCTCCATGTGTTTGTCTCTTCGAAGAACAGCAAAAACGAGGTACGTGAAAACAGAATTTAGAACAGCGAGAAAACAAATCTCAGTTTGTCTCCAACAGCTTTCAACCGTGCATTAGAATGTCTATCGTTAACAATGATAGCAACACACGCTAACGTAGTGGTTGTTTAACAACTGTAACAGTTATATCAGTTTTAATACATCGGAAATAGGAATTTCCAGGGTCATATTGTTCGACCACCGAGACGTACACTACTGGCCATTAAAACTGCTACACCAAGAAGAAATGCAGATGATAAACGGGTATTCATTGGACAAATATATTATACTAGAACTGACATGTGATTACATGTTCACGCAATTTGGGTGCATTAATCTTGAGAAATCACTACTGAGAACGACCACCTCTGGCCGTAATAAGGGTCTTGATACACCTGGGCATTGAGTCAATCGGAGCATGAATGGCGTGTACACGTACAGCTGCCCAAGCAGCTTCAACACGATACCACAGTCCATTAAGAGCAGTGACTGGCGTATAGTGACGAGCCAGTTGCTCGGTACCTTTGACCAGACGTTTTCAGTTGGTGAGAGATCTGGAGAATGTGCTGGCCCGGGCAGCAGTCGAACATTTTCTGTATCCAGAAATGCCCGTACACGACCTGCAACATACGGTCGTGCATTATCCTGCTGAAATGTAGGGTTTCGCAGGGATCGAATGAAGGGTAGAGCCACGGGTCGTAACACATCTGAAATGTAACGTCCACGGTTCAAACTGCCGTCAATGCGAACAAGAGGAGACCGAGACGTGTAACCCATGGCACCCCATACAATCACTCCGGGTGATACGCCAGTATGGCGATGACGAATACACGCTTCCAATGTGCGTTCACCGCGATGTCGCCAAACACGGATGCGACCATCATGATTCTATGAACAGAACCTGGATTCATCAGAAAAAATGACGTTTTGCCATTCGCGCACCCACGTTCGTCGTTGAGTACACCATCGCAGGCGCTCCTGTCTGTGATGCAGCGTCAAGGTTAACCGCAGCCATGGTCTCCGGGCTGATAGTCCATGCTGCTGCAAACGTCGTCGAACTGTTCGTGCAGATGGTTGTTGTCTTGCAAACGTCCCCATCTGTTGACTCAGGGATCGAGACGTGGCTGCACGATCCGTTAGAGCCATGCGGATAAGATGCCTGTCTTCTCGACTGCTAGTGATATGAGGCCGTTGGGATCCAGCATGGCGTTCCGTATTACTCTCCTGAACCCACCGATTCCATATTCTGCTAACAGTCATTGGATCTCTACCAACGCAAGCAGCAATGTTGCGATACGATAAACCGCAGTCGCGATACATTCCGACCTTTATCAAAGTCGGAAACGTGATGGTACGCATTTCTCCTCCTTACTGGAGGCATCACAACAACGTTTCACCAGGCAACGCCCGTCAACTGCTGTTTGTGTATGAGAAATCGGTTGGAAGCGTTCCTCATGTCAGCACGTTGTAGGTGTCGCCACCGGCGCCAACCTTATGTGAATGCTCTGAGTAGCTAATCATTTGCATATCACAGCATCATCTTCCTGACGGTTAAATTTCGCGTCTATAGCACGTAATCTTCGTGGTGTAGCAATTTTAATGGCCAGTAGTGTATGTTGCTGCTGCATCACATTTGTAGAAGACTGTTCTCCTTGCTGCCCTTGAGTGGTGCTACAAATGAAAGAGCCTTAGATGTTTCAAGATGGTATCAAGTACGTCAGAGGCCATAAATACTCTAGCTCCCACATCAACGTAAATGATAGCTACAGTGGAGTATGGCATAGTTGGGACACTCCGAGGCGTCATGTCAGCCGCCTTGTTGGAGAACCTTTCTGCATTCGAGTTTAAATTTTCTTCTTGAAATGTGTTGCGCCATAAAGATGTACAGCACAAATGAGCGTGCCCTGAGCAGCTTTGAGTTTATGAGAATGTAGGTAAGACGACATCTAAACCGTAGTTCTCTAATGACCCACAAGGGGTCGCCAAGTTGAACACCCCCATCTGACGGACAGACCACCACCTAAAAGTGTCCCGTTTTCACATGGGAGTACATCAATGTAAACCTGCCGCACTACATTGGATTAACGACCTCAGGTACGGACTTAAAGTTTCCTGTATAAGCTTTCTGTCTGTATATGAACGAAGTGATACTGAATTACGTAACATGCAGTTTCGACCCGTCTATTCTATACCAAAGAATCAATGATGAATCGTTTGCGTTTGCATCTCAACTAACAGTTTCGTAATCACTCTGCCAGTTGCGCAGCGACTGCTTTACGTCCTGCATCAGAAAATTGCCAACAAATCTGATTGCGTTTCCTGGCAGACTAATTTACGTATTTAACGGATTCCTCATCGTAAATAACATTATTAGTTACTTCAGCGTGGCTCCGACTGTATCACAGGTGAATTGGTATCAATTCAGGCTTCCGGATTCATATAGTACGACGCACATACCGACAGCAAGGACGGCATCTAAACGCGCAACTGGCGGGGCTGTCGCAATCTGAGAAGGAAATCCGTTTTAATTGGGTCACTGCAGTTCGCGCTGACGTCAAGCTGCTACACTACTGATGAGCTGAAACAATGCGTCTAGTCAGCTTAGCTGAGTACTACACTAGGGGGCCTTAGTTTCTAAAATGGGCGGAGAAGTGAACGTTTGCGAAGGATCGATGTTCCAGCTGATACCGGTTGCAAATTTCACTACTGAAAGAGGAAAGTAAGCGCACCAAGTATTATCCCCATTCTAAAAAACAAGCTTCGCGTTAATATCTAAATCTGTTCTGCATTCAAGAATCAATGTTCACCTTATAGTGCAAAATAACATTTATATTCGTAGCCATTCCTGAACTTCTAGTTCAGTTATGTTAATCTTTTAAATAATTATGGCTAGTCTTCTGGAACTCAAAATTCAGCTGCAAAATACGGGTAGTAGTTTCTTATATACAAAAACAGCAACTGCGGAAGTCTTAAGACGTGGACTACGTAAATATGCATTAATCTGTTACTGACTCAAATTTGAAATTTTACATCATATGGATTTCGATCAGAAAAGCTATCAATGTCTTATCCAAGTGTGATAGGCATTCAATGAGGTCCTGTTGAAAAAATTCTCATACTATTACTCTATTTCGAGAAATTCTTAGGACGTGATTATAGTGGTGATCAGTACGGGAAGTTCTACTTTACTAACGGGAAAAGAATACAATATTTTTAACGTGTACTGGCACTACACATATCAGTAACTGAAATTGCGAACTGATGCACGGAAGACATTTCAGTTTATAGGATATTATCCAGACGCAAGAACGTGCTTCGGGGTAATGAGTTTGATGACCAGCTTTTTAATACTTATGCAACGGACAGCTAAAACTAATATATTTCATACGGAGTAGAAATTCTTATCTTAATTTTTGGCATTTTGATGCGTTTCACTTCGGCAAACGCAGAAAATCTGTAAAATCAGCAGGGCAGCTCGATTTTATCTACTTGCACCACATGCTGTCTTCCATTATCTTGGACAAAAATATGGAACAGTAAAAAACAACACATTGCCATGCCTAATACGGTGTGGCAAACCCGTTGGTATTGAAAACAGCTTTCGGTTGTCACGGAATGGATAAAAAGAGGTGCTGTATGGTTAAGGGAATCTTCTACCATTCTTCCTGCAAAAGACTGTCAGTTTCGGATAATGATGGTCGACGTCGATAGCGATCACGTACACTTCTCGCTAACGTGTACCACAAACGCTCAACAACATTGAGATTTAGTGACTGCTGGCCAGGACATATGCGACAATTCATCCTCGAGCTCACGAAACCAGTCATGGACGATGAGAGCTGTTCGAACATTTACCGTGGGATGGATCTGGTTAGCCAAAAGGGTCACAGCTCTTGACAATAATGCAACCCTACAGAGTAACGATGGTGCCATGAAATACCAGCATATGGCTGCCCAAATCGTCACCTAACCACGGCCACCTTTCACTATTGGGACGTAAACGTTGGCCAGCAGTTGGAAACTGAGAAACAAGACCTATCAGACCAAATTACTATATTCCATTGCTCCGTAGTCCGGGTTTTATGACAGCGTCGCAGTTTCCTTTTGTGGGCACTGCATTACTGGAGTTCCACCTCGCCCTGCAATTCACTATGTATGGATCTCCGTTCGTGCTGTTTTGATGGTGACTGTTCACCAGCACGACATTCAGTTCTCCAGAGACTTTTGCAGCTGTCGTCCGTTACTGCTCGTCAGTCTTCTTGAATGACTGTCACTACGACTTAGCGGATACTGTTTCCGCCCTTACCCTGTACGCCGTGTATCTTCGATAGCGTGCCTCTTAGAAACCGAACACTTCTACTACCTCTGTTATCGAAGTATCCACCATACGAGCACTAAAAATATGCCCGTGTTGTGATGCACTGAGCACTGATGAATTTCACGACACAGAACATTGTTCTGGCTACGACTAAAACTTTTAAGGTTTTGAGGACGCTGCACAGGCGACGTTCGTCGTCGCATACTCTTTACAACAGCGCAACCTGTAGGCTTCGCCAGCATCTGCATTGATCTTCAAGCGTGCAAATCTCGCTTGTGTTCCCATATTTCTGTCCAATCCCTGTATATTTTAAATAAGTACAAGAACTTACAATTTTCGGGACACTGACGCTCGCCTTGCTATGCGAACTGAAGTCCGTCAAATGTGCACAAGCAAGCACTGTTTCGACAAATCAGGTGGTAGCAGTTTATGGCTTGGATGGCAATTCAGTAGCCTTACATGACTGAATTACGAACGAATAAATTACCAAAACCGCAACATAAATGAGAAAGCAGTGTTTGTTCTTATGATCCACAAACCTTAACTGCGGTCTTTCGCTATGATGTGGAACAAGTCAGTTGTTTTACAACTAACACGTTATCTTCCACATGGTGCCATTTCCACAGCTAGCTTTTACATTGGCCTTAATTTCGTTACATTAAACTTAACGCACGCAGGTGTTATTGATGTTACTTCTTCCAAACTGATTTATTGTTAGCAGCGAACATTACAAGAGAGGAAATTTAGTGTGAGGCTGATAGCACGTCCACCTATGAACAGTTGCTTACAACACGCTCCAGAGTGAACATCTGCACAACGAATACTTTCTTCGTCTGTTAAGAGTTGGTCCCCACTGTGATCCTTAGGAGTGTCAAAATACGCAATTTTTGTTGTTTTGATCTCCAGCCATACAAAAGAATTTAGAAGTTTAAGATGATATCCAACCATTGACTCGTGCTGTACGTTTTTATTAACATGAAAAATTAAGAATTAGGAAACACTTTAATCTATTGATTTTCAGTGGGGTGTTCAGATCCTGTGCAGTACAGAGCAGCTGGTATCGTGTTTTATCAGTCCAGTAACATTTTGCTGAAAATAAAAAATAGGTTTTTAGTGACTCCAATGGTCCATTATAACAGACGAGTCATTTGCAGAGAGCAATACTTTAGCTTCCTGGATATACGGAAGTAGAACATTCATATGCAACAAGATGGGACACACTGTCAATCCCAGCAAATATTAAATCCGTCCTCGAAGCTGATTCATGACGTGCACTGTCGAACGTTCATACGGCACACAAGATTCTTCGTCAATGCCATCTTTAACGTTGTGAGTTTAAGACTCTACTGTAGGAATCAAAATTAAACGCTCCTAAAAAGCAAAAAAGAACTGTCTGCAGTCTATTTCACTTAACGTGAGTAAAGTATGATTCACTACGTAAAAAATGGCATTTTCCGCGCAGAGCTCCTTTGTAAATCGAATCTGAGAATTAACTCCTTTGGTAACAGCCATGTTATCGTTCTGGAATGCATACGCTTTTCAAGTACGTATGAGAACGAAACAAGCAGTGAAACTGGTCGGTAGTAATTAATGTAATTTTATCCATTTCTGTCGATGTTCCTTTCGTGATTGTATTATTCCGTAAAATGAAGACATATCGTTTTCAGTCACAATCATGGTATTTGAATGCACGATCCATTTCGAGCCCTGGGGGCTCATCTTCAGATGCTTTGACATCCTACATAGTTTATTTTTCCAGATTTAGATTAATTCTGGTCCTGGTAAGGTTACAATGTTACATTACAAAACGGGCACATTGTGAATGTAAATTTACGAAACTAATACAAATCGAAAAATAACTTACTGTTTCCAGTGGTGGATACATGGTCTTTGAAGCACAGTGAGTCACCATGTTTATGTACATACATACACCTTTCATTCTACAGCACATTTTGCAAACAAGTCAAAGTATTTCAGATGTAAAGATGCTGCATTTCTACCAATATTTATGTTTCTTGTATATGCGCTCTGATAATTAAATGAAGCGATATTGGGAATATTCTGTGTAGTAAGTCATATGGGAAACACATACGGTGTACTTTACTAAGATTTTAGAAACACACTTGAAATGTTAACCGCGTAGGAATGTGTGTTAACTTACATCCTTAATTTGTTTGACAAAGCACAGAGTAACTGCCATCTGGCTGCATGTGGCACTGCTACTTTTACATTTCATTGGTTCATCGCGTGACCTGAATAGGGAAAAACCTAAATCAAGATGTAGCGAATAACTCTGCGGTGAAAATCAATCGACGTGAAATCAAAAGCCCGTACGGCCTGGCCATGTTTTACTGGCTTTATTGCAAGAACTGCGGAGTGCGCCTATCGATCCGTTCGATCTTCGTAGCCAACTCAAACCGCCTGCGAAAGAGCGTGTCATACAGACTACATAGCGTGTTGAGAAAAAAATTGAGTGGTAGAATGTCGGCAATACCTACATTCAATTCCATGACAACATTTGCTCTGAAACAGGCATGGGTAGCCTCTGGTGACCCGCGGGACTGATTCATACACATACTTGCTCGCGGAGCCGCCTCCTCACGTGACGCAAAAGCGCACCCATTGTATGAAGTCAATCATAATAATAGTAATGCACCGATACGAATCGCACCCCTAGCCAGACATGCCACGCAGACAAATTGTCTCTCCAGACACGTGCTTTTTATGTTCACCCGAAATATCGTCCGCGGCCCGAGCTGAAACAAATCGCGCCGGCCGGTGTGGCCGAGCGGTTCTAGGCGCTTCAGTCTGGAACCGCGCGACCGCTACGGTCGCAGGTTCGAATCCTGCCTCGGGCATGGATGTGTGCGATGTCCTTAGGTTGGTTAGGTTTAAGTAGTTCTAAGTTCTAGGGGACTGATGACCTCAGATGTAAAGTCCCATAGTGCTCAGAGCCATTTGAACCATTTTTTGAAAAAAATCGCGGCCCGCGAGGCACCCGTTGCTAATGCACTAAAATCTAATCGCCTAAAATCATTACTAACAAATGGAAACTGTGGTTAAAAACTCTGAAGGGAACGATTTTGTGTGCAAGTTCTACAAAGTTAATTCTCATCTCAACTGCTACCATGGGTATTTATGGAATACAGAATGGAATAATTTTAAGAACTTATTCAGTGAGTGGCAGGGTCCACTTGAATTAAGGTTTACGTTCTTACCGCACCGAACCGTGTATCGCTCAACGAATATACACGGGCACCGGGACCAGTATTTTGAAAAAACGCGACAAGTGGTGTCAATGTTATCTGGGTCTATATCCTGTTAGCATGTACGCAGCAGAATGTGTGCACTACGGGTAATGTGACGGCTGTGATGTAAATGAATGGCATCCCGTGGACGATTATGTGGGTATTTTTTGGCTTCCAAATGACTTATGAGAGTGTCCCACTATAGAGAACTGGGCTGGTGAGTACCTGCAAGATCATGTTTCTACATTTATCAGCTCCCTGTGATCTTTGAACACGCATGGACGCAATAGGTCGAAGCACCACTACTGACTTCAAGGCGGTGCTTTCAGAGTAATGGGAAGACTGCCTCAATCCACACAGGACTGTGCATTCCGGATTACCGTGCTGGGGCATTACACTCCATACTGACATTCTGTACATCAGCGGTGGGACAACTAATGCTAAGCATGTTTCAATGTATGTTTTGAAGTTGATTTGGGAGATGCCTCAAATGTGGCATGGGTTTCTGAGAACAAATTGTTCCTGGCGAATATGAAGTCTTTTTGTAGCAGTTGCTCTATTCTGCCTTCAACTGCCATGGTGTCAGCCAAGACGGCGCGGAAGATCTGAATCAATATGGCGGCAACGAGGAGTCAGGAACGCCGGCGTAATTCTTGCGCAGTAATTGCAGCCTCTTTCTTGCAGGCCTAATTTTCCTCTTGCCACTGCGCACGCTAATTTTCTCGCAACGTTTCCGCACAAAGGCGCGCGCACTCAGCTAGGCGGGCGACCACGATAGCACGAGCACACGATTACGTACGCATCTTAGTACTGATGACTATGGACAAGTGCTAGATAAAGCTAACGACAAATCCATTTTCACCGATGATATCCATCCAGTTCCATCATACGATACAGCTGTTTCATGATGACCATTGGAATGTTGCATGGTACGGAGGTCACAGCAACAAAATCTAGCGCCATTAAGAATGCCAGCTAAGTTTACTGTTTAGATGCAGCTTTTTTTTGGAGGAGGAATCAATTACTGATGGTGGGTCGATGGCGCAACAGGAAATTAAGGAACCCCGAGAGAATATTAAGTGCACCGAAGGACAAGCTGGAAGGCGGCGCGGAAAGTTCAGCAATGTACAATATATTTTTATAATGAATTCACTCGTAACACAGCGACTTTAAACTATATACCAGCAATATTGTTTTAAGGAAGAAAAATTATGGTCCAACATACATACGACGAGGTCATTACAGACGGGGAAAAGCTCGGGGAAAGTGTTGATGGAAACCGGCCATGACCTTTTCTAAGGAATCATCCCAGCTTTTGCCTTACGTGATTTAGGGAGCCACGGAAAATCTGTATCTAGATGGCCGAACGGGGATTTGAACCGGCGTCCTCCCGAATACGAATCCAGTGTCTTACGAAACACCACCTTCCTAGGTAATATTTTGTAGACCGCTTGAGCAGTAGATTGTGAAGTACAGTAGTTTACAGGAAAGATGAAAACTTGTGAATGTTGGCTGAAAGGAAAGAAGCTTTTGCTTTATGATGATAAACTCGGGGTAGCCACTCTTTGAACACACTAAGTTGAGAGGGTAAATATTTAAGGACAGTGTGAACAGAGCCACTTGAGTTTCGTCAAATAATGACAACGTTATATACTCTTACGATTACGTTAAGAAGAATGCGCCTAAATAAAGAAGCGTATCTTACTGCTAAAGTGCCTCTTGAATTTTAAGCTAACAAATTACTACGAACGACATAAGAACATTTGTATTGTAGCTCTGGAAGGAAGTCTCTCACAGTGTCTTTAATACATGTTGTATCGTAGATGAAGTTTGCAAAAGTAGTTGTATCAACTTTTGGGGCTCATTACACAGTGGGTACAACTTCTGTGTTATCTTCAAGGCTAAGTCAGCCAAGGCAACTTGCTTTTCAAGCCACAATAATTTAACACATCGTCCAATAGGAGATTGTACTAACATACCATCTTACTGTGAAATAGCCCATTCTATTACCATAAGGAAACTAGATGTTCAACATGGATTGTAACCACAGTGCAACTTCGTCTTTAATACTGAAATGACTACCAGTTATTGAAGTCTACGACAAGTACATATGGTCAAGCTGTAACACTGTATCTGCATGGGGATCATAAGTGACTGTGCACCCATATAAGAAGTGGCTAAGCGAACAATTATAGATAATGCTGAAAATAATAATTCATAAAGGGATGCAAAGTTTCTGACCGCAGTAAAGTGTTTTCAACGAAGCTGAAACAACCTGGAAGTACATATTCTTACATTTGAAAAGATGGTGATCGGTTTATGCGTGTCTGAAGTATAAAAACTTGCTTTCGACCATGCAGAACGAAACGGATTGCCCCACGATTTCCGTAGTGATAATTCATGGCAAGCAAGAAGAGAGCTGAATGTGTCCACCCAGCAGTTATCACCGAATCCGAGGCATATGATGAGAGCTCCAAGCAAAACTGTAAGCCTCTGAACTGAAAGTACCCTATGAAAAAAAAAATCGATCCTCGAAAATAGGTAACACGTCAAATTACACCTTCAGTTGTAAAAGGTGTTTTGCGGTCACGGGAGTATTGCGAGTTGTGTGACGAAGAAAGAATACATAAATTGGTCACATGCGCGAAATACAAATGTAGATTCACCAGACGTGTACAGGGATGGGGGAAAGAAGTGAATATTTTATATTGTAATGTCTGCAAATAGCGATGTAAGAACTAAAATATGAAGCACTTCCTTAGACTAGTACGTATCTTGAAGCTCATGGACATGGTTCAGAAGGGTGGTACAAATTAGGAAACCAAATTCCTAATTTGCGCCACATGTCGGTGTTTAGAAAGTTTTAGTGTTGTTTTTCTCCTAAGTTCCATTATTTACATCAGATACCAAGAACAATATCCTGAAGTTAAGGATGGTATTGTTTAAGTATTTTTGTAACTTACTGTTTGAGGCTACAATAAACAAAATCTCAAAAGTTATTCGAATCAGGAAACACTCCGCTACAATCAGTAAATGATTTGAAAGGCGACACCAGTATTAAGTATTAAACAGTTGGAGATGATAATGGGTTGACTCGCTCTGAAGACACAGTAGGCAGATAGCATTAATTTAAAAGCAGACTTTTTGTAACATGCTGAAGCGGGAAGATATTATCTGGACAAGAGTTTTTTTAGTCTAAGCTTTGTCACTGTGGTTTTGTTGGACATAGTAAGGTATCTGTTAAAGTGATAACATTTAATTCGAACGGTGAATAATTGTTCCAAAACAGGACGTATTGAACACACACACACACACACACACACACACACACACACACACTAGGTAAGAGGCATGCTGTTAGTAATGGGAGAGAACGCAATTTAATGCTAAGTGCTCACGGCAGGTCCTGAATAAACTGAAGGTTGAATACAAACAGGTATTATTCAGCGTTGTTAGTGGAAGCTGTAACTTAATCTAACCCGCTTACTACACTGCAGAGGATAAGCTCAGATGTGAACCAGGGCACGTCACCGTTGCGGCGGCTACTGAAACATCCCGGCAGTGATATAACTGAAGCACAGAGATAAGTTATCACTGGTCATTGATAACGGAGATTACGTGGTGAATTTACCTAGCTGCAGTACTTCCACGCAACGAAACGAGAACGCAGAGCTTAGACCTGACACTTAGGCAAGGTGCGCCAGGCAACCGAAGTAGCTGCTCTTTAATTACAATCATTCATAATAATAACTACTCGTAATCACGACTGATATTTCGCTACCACCACAGGGTTTTGAATGTATGCGTTAACTGTTCAGTGAAGTGGCACTGCAGCTTCATCCGTCTTAACAAAATGTGTTTCGAAGGGTAAACGTTTCTTCCTTGCCGTCTCAGTTACTATGAAACGCTTTTATCGTAACTCCGAAATGGTAGTATTTTCTCGGTATGCTTCAGTCAGCTATCTCGTTGGTATGTCACGAAATGATTTTGGTGAACTGCACAGCAAAATTTTCGTAACTGCCGTATGAATTTGTGGCTTTGCAATTTAGTTACACTTACAAATATAAACTTCCAAATTTACAGCCTTGTTTCTTACTCTTCAAACAATGCAAATTTCTGAAAATAGCTCCACATGCCTTTACTATAAGTATTCTGGAGAATTTGATATACTACTGGCCATTAAAATTGCAACACCACGAAAATGACTTGCTACAGACGCGAAATTTAACCCACAGGAAGAAGATGCTGTGATATGCAAATGATTAGCTTTTCAGAGCATTCACACAAGGTTGGCGCCTACAACGTGCTGATATGAGGAAAGTTTACAACCGATTTCTCATACACAAACAGCAGTTGTCCGGCGTTGCCTGGTGAAACGTCTTTGTGATGCCTCGTGCAAGGAGGAGAAATGCGTACCATCACGTTTCCGACTTTGATAAAGATCGGATTGTACCTTTCGCGATTGCGGTTTATCGTATCGCGACATTGCTGCTCGCGTTGGTAGAGATCCAATGACTCTTGGCAGAATATGGAATCGGTGGGTTCAGGAGGGTAATACGGAACGCCGTGCTGGGTCCCAACGGCCTCGTATCACTAGCAGTCGAGACGACAGGCATCTTATCCGCATGGCTGTAACGGATCGTGCAGCTACGTCTCGATCCCTGAGTCAACAGATGGGGACGTTTGCAAGACAACAACGATCTGCACGAACAGTTCGATGACGTTTGCAGCAGCATGGACTATCAGCTCTGAGTCCATGGCTGCGGTTACCCTTGACGCTCCATCACAGACAAGAGCGCCTGCGATGGTGTACTCAACGACGAACCTGGGTGCACGAATGGCAAAACGTCAAGTCTCTGTCACCTCTCGTTCGCATTGGCGGCACTCTGAACAATGGACGTTACTTTTCAGATGTGTTACGAACCGTGGCACTACCCTTCATTCGATCCCTGCGAAACCATACATTTCAGCAGGATAATGCACGACCGCATGTTGCAGTTCCTGTACGGGCCTTTCTGGATACAGAAAACGTTCGACTGCTGCCCTGGCCAGCACATTCTCCAGATCTCTCACCAACTGAAAACGTCTGGTTAATGGTGGCCGAGCAACTGGCTCGTCTCAATACGCCAGTCACTACTCTTGATGAACTGTGGTATCGTGTTGAAGCTGCATGGGCAGCTGTACCTGTACACGCCATCCAAGCTCTGTTTGACTCAATGCCCTGGCGTATCAAGGCCGTTATTACGGCGAGAGGTGGTTGTTCTGGGTACTGATTTCTCATCATCTATGCACCCAAATTTCGTGTAAATGTAATCACATATCAGTTCTAGTATAATATATTTGTCCAATGAATACTTATTTATCATCTGCATTTCTTCCTGGTGTAGCAATTTTAATGGCCAGTATTGTATACATATAAAAACAGATCTGCACCATCAGTGATCACCACGACCAAAGCAGTTACACGAAATTATCGAGAAAGCATCTGATCGCAAGCTATACAATGAATCTAAGCATACTCCAGCAATACATTACGTAATATGTTACGTTTAGTTTTATTTTTAGACAGCAACACACGAAGTAAATATGCAGGTAATACAACGGCACATGGCTATAATAATTGCAGGGGATCAAAGCCAACTTATTTTCAGTTCTGCCACTGACAAAGTCTCTTAGCTTACACGTAAACATACATGGTTGAGAAGGGTGCATGAAGTTCGTGCTTTTTTTCCACCCAGTCCACATGCTTGTGCTTGGAAAGTAATCAATACTTCAGCAAAGGATGACAGAATAAACTGGCCGTGGTCTTCCTTATAGCACCATTCCACTTCCACATGGAAACTACGAAAATTATAAATGAGGATGACCGAAATTGGATATTAAACCCTCCTACACGTAACCGCTGCTACGACCAATGCGTTACCTAGCTCTCGATAATGCTACATTGTCTTTTCAGGCGTTTTTGCAAAACTGATAACGATTCTCGGCAGGAATGTCCACTTTCACATCTGTTTGACCAGGAAAGCTACTGTAATAAAATTAAGCGATTTAGCTTCTTTCACATCATAAACATTCCTAATAAATTATGACTACAGTTGATAGCTTTACACATCGGTGATACTAGCACTTTACGAGGAAACGTGGAACGCTCTTTCTCGAAGTAGTAACTACAACAAAAAAAACAGTCATCACCACAGTGCAGCTTCATTCCGCCCACTCGAAATAAATGTGAAAGTCTGAGGAGACTAGTGTTTCAATCCAGCGCGAAGGCCGTGGCATAGAAACAACGTGGCACGGCAGGTCGTCAGCATTCGTCATTGTGCCGGCGGCTCCGTGTGGTTTCAGAAGCGCTGGCGTGTTCCGCAGTGTGCCAAGGCCGGCGGTGCAGCCGCTTTCACATCCCGCACAACAATGCTGGCAACCCACTACGACCGCCTCCCAGCCTTTTTTAGCAGTCACTTCTGTCCAGCTCATTGTCGTCAGCAACGAAGTACAGGACTGGTGATAGCAACATGAACACTAATCTAATGTTATGTGCGGGCAGTTTTTAGTAGACAGTCACGGATGACTATTGATACGGAGTATGTAGGCCAGAGTGATCTCTCAAGGTAGCAGTTCCATTTCCTTGGGATTTTCTGGTGTTTACTTCTGAACTCTGCCGGGCACTTTATTGTGAACAGTAATCACGTAGATGTAGATGTAACTTCCAGCCTTGCAAACTGGGGTATTATCATGGCTGGACAACAGAATGGGCATATCCTGAAACATGTTTCAAAGATTTTGTCAGTTACGTGAGTATAACCACTTTATCAACCGGAAACTACTGTATGACCACGTAAGTCATTAGAAGTTCTAGGCTTCATTTCTAAAAAAATATATTATGTGCCTCGTACAGTCAATGTTCTCACTGTTAGCTACATTAAGAAAGGTCACGTACTGGGAACAGCGGGTGACCCTTACGATGAACTGTTTCCATTAGTCGATAATTCGGGGTTTGTGCACTTATTCGGTTTATAGAAATTTTGGAACGCTCAAATGTACAAAGGAAGATTTGTTCATGGACCTTTTAAATTCAGTGGCACAGTTCTCTCTCATGCTCTTAACGGTATTAAAATAAAAGATGTATTGTACACTCAGATCAATTTTATGAATAACTTTTACGTACACCACTTAGAAGTTGCAATAGTCCAAGGACTCCAACTCCGGACGGTCATTAAAGTGGATCAGTTGGATTAATCCTAGTGGAGAGTTAATGTTTGTGTTTACGCCGTTTACCTCTAGTACACTGTATGAAACAATTTGAGAATTTTATTTCAATCGTGGACACACTGAGCTTCTGATATTCGGTTCCCAGAATTGAATATATTTATTTTCCCGTTACTCTTCAGATAAACTGCTGGAGACGATACCACGTATTCATACAAAC
Source organism: Schistocerca serialis cubense (assembly GCF_023864345.2). Classification (NCBI taxonomy): domain Eukaryota; kingdom Metazoa; phylum Arthropoda; class Insecta; order Orthoptera; family Acrididae; genus Schistocerca; species Schistocerca serialis. Next base: position 342,845,609 of record NC_064640.1, on the reverse strand, counting down.
TTAAGCTCTGCAGGAGAAAGTTTAAAAAAATTGAACAGAACTAAGGATCTGGCTGCCCTCTGATCCATATTGTTTGTAATTGGTTAAAGGAAAAATAAAGTATTTGGTTAAACTACCAGAATAGCGACACTGTCACAGGCAACTCTTTGGCAGATTCTTACAAGTACACTTCCTAAAGAAGCGTAAAAGTCACCGCTGTCATTTTAAACTATAAGAATCTTTTAAAGCATGAACTTGAAGAACTCAGACATACAAGAATGTCACAGGAGAACTCATTTCACGTTAGGTTGTGAGCACAGATAGAATCAAAAGCTGTTCAGACGTGCTTCGTGGTAATTTGATTAAAACTTGGCTGGCTTTACCGTGGGGACAGTATAAAAAAACTAATTTCTCCGGGAAATTTACGGTCTTCGCTGTAGAATGAACGTCGATATTGGTCTAGCATCCTGGAAATTCTATTTTAAACACCGAAAATTAATCTCATAATGATAACGGGCAATTGAATGTTATTTTGAAGAGTGTCATGAAGTACTCATTTACCTTTAACAGAGCAACTAGTATTTCCTATTTGACGAAATGTTCAACTAGACCCCAGCTGTTAGTTTATCAGGTAAATACATAGATTATATGTGTGTTTTATAACACGTTCCACGTAACCATTTCGTTTGAAATTTACACCCTGTTATTACGACACAAAATGAGGTGTTCTTGTCATCGGTTATTCGCACGAATATTCAAGAGTATTTTGCTCATGAGAGACCTAGCTCCTACTCCAAAACGTTACTGATTAGAAGTCATGTGAAAGATTGAATGACTGTATCTACAAGTTAAAAGCAAATTGTGAACTGCTGAGCTCATGGATTCATTTCAGCAGTCGCTTGTCACTTGCCTTTGCTGGTCTAGAAATTTTTCCAGCTTTCACATTACAAGATCAATGCAGTCAAACATTTCGGCTCTTAGTACTTTCCTCTGTACAATTATTTTACGAAAGTATACACGTATGTAAATCATACGCATCAAAGTAAACTACCTCCAAGTCGTATATAAGAAATGCTTGAATTAAGTACCTGTAGTGGAACGAGATGGACATCAAATTTCTTCTATATGAAATGCTGGCCACAGACAGCGTTCCTGGAAAAAAAGAAACATTATTAAATTTTCATCGAACACGAATGATAAAATTTATGACAAACACGAAATTTAATTTGTGGAAGTCGCCTCGTAAAGGGGATCAACGAGTCTCGGCGATAATGAACGGACTGCAGAGGTTCCAGAATGTGTAAATGAGCTTAATCAGATCAGTAAAAAGTGTCAGTGGAATGCTGAAAATTCGCGGTATTTGAACACTGCTGCCCAGTTAAAAGGACCTTTCCCGACTGCACTTCTGCGTGAGAGGTGTTACTTTGTCGCGATAACACAGTTATCAACGACTGTTACATAACAATCTAGGTGCGTAGACTGTACCGCCAGTTAACTACCGTATTTTGATCACAGCGCAGTCATGTAAAATCAAGCGCACGTTTTCTCCGAAAATTAACATGTAAATTGAATAGAATTGAAAGAGGTTCTGGTAAGTTGCCTAGAGTTTGTCAGTGAACTATTTCGTCGAGATTGTATTACACAGGTAGCGCCAGCCAAATCTTCACGTTATGTGGAGGAACCTATATAGAGTATTAGGCATTCCGAACCTATTGTCAGAGCTGTTATTTCAGGCGGTACGATGTCTAGAATGAGGAAAGAGTTTGGGGCATGTATCTACAAACAGCGCTTGTTTCGCAAAAACTGCCTGCCGCATCCACTTAAGTGACGGTATTACTCAACGACAATGTTATTTCACTTGGCCGTTGTCGGAAACTCGCGGTGACGCTATGGTAATCAAGTGAGTGATGATGAAATACGTGTCGCATTGTCAATGCTTTCAAGTCGGTTGTGCGTATACTATCAACCCCGATTACGTGCTGACTCTGAATGAGCCGACCGAAACGCCCTCACTTCCAGGTGCAATAATACAGTGGTCGACGAATGCCTTTAAGAAAAAGAGAAAAAGGAAATAATACACCGTGGAGTGACTACAGTTTACAGTTCGTGACTAAGACGGAGTACTACTCGTTACAGGAACCTGCATCCAAGTATTTATTAATGTAGTGGTTGGAAAACAGAGAAAGCTGTCTCAACAGGCGTCGCTCTAATTGAAATAAATTTATCGTCGTATAGAGACATACGACAAGCTATGTCGTTCAAACCACACAGCGCTGTCCAAGGCTCTCGAAGAAGAATTACAACGAAGAGAGTACGGAGACGATGATTATGATGACTGGTCGTGAGGTACGATACTCACCAGCAGTCACATGTCGACTTTGCAGTCGGTACTGGAACGTTGTTGCGAGCGTAAGTTGCTGCTATAATGTATAAGTTGTTAACGTCAATAATGAATATCTATTTCCGATCATTAGAGATCCTTACCTCAAATATTTCAGTTTAGGATTCTCAACCTTTCGTGAAAGCATTTGCCCCTAAAGGTCTGGGACACCTTCTGTGTCTTCAAAAAATAGGAAGTGAGCAATGTATCACCACCACCACCATTAGAATTCGGAGTCACCGTCCTAGCTATCGCGTGATAACTTCATACCTAACCCACTACCATATTACGAAAAAATACAACAGATCATCTTGTTGCCTGCTTTTTTCTTTATTTACATGCTTGCAATGAAATGGTTTAAGTACTATTTTCTTTGAACAATTATTGTTTCTTGGCCAATCATACTTCTCTTTTCTAACGCCCATTGCGTGGTGAAAAGTTCTGAAGTTGTTTCCAAGCAATTTTTGTTTCTGCAAAAAAATAATCCTTCCCTGACAAAAGATGAAGTGTTAAATGACGAGGCGTTAAGAGTCAGTTAACCAATATATTGTATAGTGGGCTCCAGTGCAATACGCTATAGCTACAAGCAGATTTGTTGCAGCTACAACAAACAGCAGACGCCACGCTGTTGCACAAGCCCGCTAGGCGGTAAGTACATCAATTTGCAGTAGCGTGACAAGTTTATTCTTGGCCCGTTTCAGAAGCGCCAGCACGGGCCGGCAGTTATGTGGGTGCAACTACGAAGAGACGCTCTTCCAGGCGCCAGTCAACGCTATCGGAAGATGGGACCGCATCGAGTGGTGGTATGAAATCCTCAGGATCATGAGCTTTCAGTACCTAATCCTTCCTTGCGACAACTGGCTCACCAAATTAATTTATATAGCACTGGAAATCAAGTATTTATTCGGTATGCCCCAGAACTCGTTCACGGAGCTCAACTGCCACGTAACGTGGGACGCATTCTGCAGCCGTAAGCAGCGGGCACTCAATTTAGCTGCAACTTCAGTGTAAACAAGACCATCAGCCCGATTTAGGAAACTACGGAGGCCTAAATCTCAATGGCAGGACTGGAATTTGAAGCCCGGGCCTACCAAATACGAGTTCAATTTCTCAATCAACCCGTCTCTTCGTCCTGTAAGTGCTTCGGACCTGAGAGCCAACTGACCAGGTCGACTGTTCGAAAATATTTAAGGTATTGCGACGAGGAAAGGGAACAGAGGTGGAATGAAAGGTATGATTTGCCAATTATCCCAAACTACGGCACTAATGCATACAAAAACGGAAGACTGTCACTGGAAACGCCAGGACAAATAACGATCTTAGCACTCGCACAAACATTTGGTCAGATGCTCTGGTAGTGCTCTGCCGTATGATTATCAAAAATCACTTTTCATCAACTATATTGTGCTGCTATGAAATATAGCAGTTACGTGTCGTAACCGCCTTTCGTTTCAGACTGTCCACGTGTTCTGTGAATGGAGCGAGCACTTTATGTTACATCACATTTTGTGTAGTAGTCAGCAGAACATAGCGTGTCTCAAAAAATCTATTCCCTTTTAACCCGGAGAGGTGACCCGCCCGCCTGACATATTTTGAAGCAGCAAGCGCGCCGACGACTTGGGGGCGTGGCTCAGGGAGAGGAATCGGCAGCGGAGGACATTCAAAGGCGGGCGGGTGTCGCTTGTTAGCGGTAGGCAGTGTCCTTGCCGCGTCTAGGCCTCGGTGGCGCCCGAATCGATACGCCAGAGCCCGCACGCACTGTGTCGTTCACCTCGCTGGCATGCCACACGCACGCAATATGGATGAGACACCAATCCACTAGTGGCCCTTCCGCACTACTGCCTTTAATAGCTCCTGCTATTGCACTGCCGCTCACGCAACGTCTGGAGTGGGAGGTTAAAGGGTTTTTAATGCCTAATCTCACACTTGTCAGAAGAACGAGAAACTATCTGTAGCAAAAAACTTATGGTATTCTGATACCACAGAATTACGCTGCTCGCCGTATCACTAAAAAATAGTGAGACGAATAAGAAAAATACTATCATTCGGAGTGCTGTACCAGGAAACTAACTGGTTCTACGTACCAATAAAGTTTTTATGCGTTCGTTCTTGTAACGAAGAAACCATCAGTAACCATGTATTGTTAATAATGTCATTCATGAAAAAATATTGCGCTGTTACTAGTTTCGAACCGTAAGGTTTATATCCGGACGGCTCTCAAGTTTACGTTACATTTGTTTTTGTTGACATAAGTTGGCTGTTTTGTTTTCAACATCTAATGTAAACAACAATGTCATTTAAACGCTAACAGTCGTCTGAAGGTTAATATGTCGGCTCGAAACCGGTAACGGCGCTGTTTATGTAGATAAATGGCATTATTAACAGTAGCTGATTGCTGGTGGTTCTCTTCTCTGCAACGCTGAACTTGCATTGTTTACACAGCCATGATCTTAAAAATGAAAGTTTTCGGTGAAATATCGAGAAGAAACTTTGTTGCAAGTGCCATAAACAATGAAGCATTAAGTTTTGTGGTAACAGAAGCACAGAAATAATAGGTTTATGTGTAATAGAACAGTACGCCACAAAAGCCACTTCTCATATCTTAAATTCTGGAACTCCAGGGAATTCGTCGTAGGCCGCCTGCGCGCATCTGCTCGTGATGCCTACAGCCGGCCTAGGGAAAATGTTTGTGTTCTTTTCTGGGCGAATCTATTTGTTTTCTCCCACAACTGGAGTATCACATAAGTGTTTCACACTTCACTGCAGCTTTCACAGGCGATGCCGCAAGCTGCTCGCAAGATTAACGGGTTACTATCATAAATGAGAGAAATGAGTTATGGACCAGAGCCATCTGTGTCAGACTTTTGACTCACGTCTAACAAATGACCCGGAAATAGCCGACACATCATTAGCTAGTAGACTGAGGAAGCAGTACGGGGAAGCACAGACTGCGTGTGTTTTTTGAACGTTAGAATCATATTCGGAGAGATTATGTAAACAGCGGATACTTGGGGGTTTGGCCACATATTCGTGTAGACAACGTCTAACAGAATATTAAACCGTTAACTACTATGCAGTCCGTACTTCACGTGTCGGACTCAATACTTGTCAGCATCCAGAAATAAACCGTAAGGCCGGTACAGTGTTAATTCTGCACTGTATTTGAGGATTTCTCGTGTCGGACAGTGATTCGGACAGCCCACCCAGGCGAGTATCGATACGGAGCGAAGGTCGGGGCGTCTGTCCAGCACAGCCGCGCTCGCTCCCGCCGCCGCAGGCACACTGCGTGCGCCTGTCCACTGACGCGACACGCCGTAAATACCGCTGCCCGCGGCTCTCAATATTCTCTGAAGCCTTCAATACGTGCCATTGACGAGTGATTGGCCTTGCCTGTATTTCCTTTTTGTTTTTTATTCTGATGGCTCCATGGACAGCTCGCGCACGCATACGTCGTCTTTCACTACGCTTCGGACTGCTTCTGGCTAGTCGTTCACTTCGTGAGCTCTGCCGTAGTCGACAACAATAACCGCCTGTTTGTTCCGGATCTCCGTGTCGCCGCCAACGCGGGTGATCAGAAACTGTTCTACGTGAACCGAGGGCAGAAAATAATTGGTTTTTCCTTCCTTTTTGATAGACATAAATCGTTCGTTTAGCAAGTCCGACACTGGGCATTGTGTCACATTTGCCCGTTAGTTCCAGATGTTCAACTGCTACTATCAGTCCACATTCTCGTGACGTATACAACAGATCAAAAAATTTTTTTTGACGACGAAGTTCTGATTTTTTTTAATATCCATAAAAGCACAGCATTTCAACCATTATTTTGTACAATTTCACAACCATCCCTCATATCTAATATTCATTTAAGACTGAAACTGTCACAGAAGAACTGAGGGCAATGTGTTAACACCTAACTGCAGAAATCAAAGAAAAGTGTAGAAGAATATCAACGTATTCGACGAAGCTGGTAACCGTCTTCAGACAGTTAGGTATTGTCAAGCAGTTATATTTTTAGCAAACTAGTTCACTACGGTATGGGACAACGTTTCTAGTTTCCCCAGGCCTACAGCTATCAAAGTCCTTCCAATTCTCTTCAGCTAGTTCAGTCTTGTGGCCTCAACATCGTGCATGTATTTCCATCACCTCTCCTCCCCCCCCCCCCCTCCTTGATCTATTATATAGACGAACAAAAAATATTTACACTACCGCGAGACTACACAGGAAAAAGTATGACATTGGTCGTGTCACTCTAGACAGAATACAAAAGCTTGTTATGTAAACGTTCTTACTCCCCTGGCATACCACATATGAAATACTCTACCGTGAGATCAGTAAGGCAGACAAACGGAGTAAGGGTGAAAAGCAGGGTCTTTCTTATTTAATATATATACAATTTTATACATTCTTTGCCACGTTAGCTAACTGTCTCAGGGTAGAATTTTAAATGTTATTTTTGCCATTTGTCTGTTGTTACAAGCCGATATTCTCTGCCTGCAATCCAAATGGCGTCGATATAAACATACTTGCGAAACTTCAAAAAACAAAATATCGGGAGATTAAGTTTTAAAACTCAGGAGGTGTGAATGATCAAAACACCGCAGCTCATTCTCACTGTAGTGCACAGAAATGATCTGCGTCTCCCTATGACGTTGTGAAGTTATTAACAGCTATAAAAACACAAAGATACTGGAACTACCCAAAACGTTGATTCCCTATCATTCATCTGGGGCGTAGGCCTGGTACTCTGTGCTAGGTTGGGAAGCTGACACCAGTGGAACCCGTCTTGGAAGTCAGGCAGAGATAAGCTACCCTATTTTTTGGGTGGTATTATTATGAACAGTAACAAGCACGGGACAAATTCGCATCATTTTTGTTACTATCTTTAGCTGAAATAGAAAATGGTCAATCTTTCAAAATTTCTAAGATTTCTTTTTTTAGCTTTTTCGTGATTTTTCGTATAATCACGACAGGTTTCGCTGCACTGCTATCCGGGAAAACTTTCGTGAACAGCTGACTCGCCCGGTTAGCGCAACTGATAGGCAAATTGTGTTCTAAAACAAACGAAGTAAGCATTCAGCAGATTACCAACCCCGTAACTCACTTTTAACATCGAATTTCATATTTTCATTGTGATTCACGAATTTAACGTTTTATTTATGCTTTTGTTTCCACATTAAGAAGTTATATTTTATGCCATAATGAAAAGAAAAATATCAAACCAAAATGCTACGAATATGACGAATAAGATACACGTGGAACAACCGCTTACACAAAAATAAAGCCTTTCAGGGGTACAGGTGACAGAATTACACACATTACCACCAACTCTAATGATTTATACCAATTATAGAAACGTTCAATAAGCGACTTCACTTTAGCACAATGAGAAGACCCAAGCCCAGACAGAGCGAAACACTGAGCAGTACAAGTAGACTTTCTATAAAAGCACGGGAGAGTGGAAAACTGCAATTTAAGTGTAGATCGCGGGCGACTTGCAAATTTCTATGAACCTCGATAAATATATTAATTAAAAACGACTAATTACTGAAGAACTTCCGACCATTGGCCAAAAAACTGAAATGGCGGCCTTTCAAAACGAATGTCTTACGATTTGACAATTAGCTAAAAATCGGGACACTTAATGAAATAATCGGGAGGCGCGAGATGAAGTTGCAAATCAGGAGTTTCCCTATTAAGTTGTGAAAAATGGCAGGTACATATAAATGAAATTTAGAAGTTATTTGTTAAATATTGTGAAGTATGAAGTTAAATATGATAGCTTCGGTTACATGAATTTCAATTATCCATTTTTTCTGCATTTAGCTCAATCGGGTAGGCAGATACTGCGCCGTCAGAAAATCCTTAGTTTTGGACAGTTTATCGTCAACAGAAATCTCCAAATGTAACATATTACGATCTAAAGAAGTCTCTTTCTGTCAGACCAAATGGCCTCGTTTGCACGCTGTTTGTATGCGGGTTGAACTATGGTCTGTCGACCACATTCTTACAGTTAGGTAGATGCCCTCAAACAGCGCGTCCCGAGTGTCGTCATAGAAGGAAATCATACTGAATAACTTTGCAAAATTACTTCCAAGAGATCTTACATGAAAATTTATTTTAAGTTCTCTTAATACACACTACACTGTAGTGAGCCGAAGTTAGCTGAGTGCCCTATTTTTCGTGGAAACTAAGCGAAAAACTGCACTACACAGATGTTGTCACTGTGAAGATACAGCCACTTTGTAAAAGGATAATTTTTTCGGAGCTGTTTTAACAGGCTGATATCTGTGTATCTAATCCCTATCGTAAGTCTCTCCGTTCATTTCCAGCGGTCCACGTCTAACTTTTCTTAAGAAATTGAAAGAAATGTTAGCATTGTTCTTATAGAACATTTCTTCCACTTACAGGATCGCAGAGGCTATTTCAGGATCCTGCTTAGCTACCTCATCCGTGATGGGAAATACGTTAGCATGAGTACGATTATCGTAACAACGAGGTTATTAGAGTGGTAGAGCTCAGATTGGGTACTGGAAAGCGAACGCTGAGGCCACAGTGGTCGCCTTAACCGCTTTTGTGAAGAAAACCAAACTTCTAGTGGCTGGAATCCCGGAAGTAGGTTTACACGATTCTGGTTCCGGCAAATCTGCATACCATTTTCGACACGTCATTAAGCCATCTCACTGCGAATCCAATGAGAGAATCAGATAGAGCAACAGAAAATTAGACAAAGGGAAGGATCCTGCTAATAAGCTCTCTCCCTATAAGAAGGGGAAGAATTTAATCAATTAACAAGAGAGCTTCAGAACGAGAAGCAAACGTTAGCTATGAGACAGGTGTTCAAATATTGGTCTAGTTGCTATTCTTTTGCCAGCGAAAGAATTTTAGTGAATTTGTAGTAGCTGGGTGCTGTGGAGTGTGCATCGATTTGATACTTCCTGAGAGATTATAAGAGTGTGCCAGACGGGGACTCGAAACTTGCAAATTGTGAGGTTCTGCTGGAACTGAAGCTGTGAGGGCGAATCTGAGTTGCTTTAGTGCATATGACATCCGTAACCTAATTTTGTCAGTCGTATTGAGAAGCTATGAATAAAGTGAGCGTTACACTCTCCCGCCACCCCCCCCCCCCCCTCCCCTCCCCCGAACACTGTTTCCCAAGGTGTCTTGTTCAAATAGTGGCCACTGTTGTCAAAGAATAGTGGGTCGTTGCCAATGGAAGCTAACATGCACTAGACCTCATGATACTATCTTCACGGAATACTTGCACAATTTCTAATTAAGATTACACATTCTCGTCAGAGGACTCTTTGGAAACCATTTAAGATAGAATTTGCTTCACTTACTGTTTACCGACCGCAACTCTGCTACGCACAGACATGGCACACTGGCAAACACGGAGTAGCAAGAGGCGAATTACTGCCACTTACGATGATCTGCCTACATGAGCGCGGAAACACGAACCGTGGCTGCCAGCACACATGCTACCAAACTGTTGCCGTTTCTGTACGCAGCTGCTTCCTATTTCAACAGCTATCAGCAGAGACGCGAGTTAGAGCCGTAAACAACAAATCTTGGCGAAATTCGCTGAAGTTCTCTCGCTGACGAAAGAATGGCAACCAGATGAATGGCTGTGAGTTGTCGCATTCTGAACAGTTGATTGTCGCTCTCACGCTCTCTCCAGTTCCTTAAAGTTGTCCATCTGATACAGACAGAATTTAAAATGTGTCTAACCAGCAGAATCCTTTTCTTTACAACAGTGCGTGAATGCACCCCCTTTTGACTACCTCGATGAATTTATTCTTTAACAAAATCTTCCTACAGTGACATGGCTCGTAGCGAAGCGTTCAGTATTTTATCACTAACTTTTTCGTTAAATATAAATGTTGGCAGTATCTCAGAGTGATCCAGCTGCTTCCAATATCTGCGAAAGTGATTAGCCAACTACTTTATTTCCTGTATTTTGTACAGTTTCACAAACTGTCTCCGGAAAAAGTTATCACACCGTCGCGGCAACACAGAAAAACTTCCCTGCTATTGTACTTTCTAAACAAACGAAACGTGTTGTCCGTTTCGTATTCAGCTATAACAAATTCATTTCAACAGAGATTGTCCGTGAAGACGGGACGTTTTCTCGAAACTAACGCCATCTGGAAAATTACTAACTTAATGACTAGTATCCTAAGAAACATCCTGAAAGCACTATGTCAAACTAATTTGTTTAGTAAATTAGCTCGTATCACTCCAATACTATCACCCACGATTTGATGCTTTCCTTTAGTGTGTGTGTGTGTGTGTGTGTGTGTGTGTGTGTGTGTCTCGCACACACTAACTTCAAACACACATGTGTTTCTTAAGATTTTTGGACACTTTCACTTCCAGTCGCTAGTGTAGGTAACAATTTACGATTTACAATTAGGAAAGACTGTTCCCCTTTAAAGGAAACTTTAGCTCGACTAGTATGGGCAATTGGAAGGTTTTCCATGGCAATGCTATCGAAGACGCGCGGTAGTAGAGAGCGGCGATGCGCAGCAACTGACGTGCGCCTGCTTTTTGATGGGTGGATGTAGTCCACTACACAGCCTCGTCCGAGTCACGAACGAGAATCAATACACGTGGCGCCAGCCAGAATCTACCAAGCGGCCGCATTAAATGCGCCGAGTTAAGCTGCTGATCTCAGCATTATCTCGATCTGGCGAGACGACTTACAATGTTAGACGATACATACCTCTGGTTATTGAAGCACGCTGCTGTTTACTTGGCTGTATCATAGGATTACTTTGTACGTATGTAGACTAGGATCCCTCTAAAACGGCAAGGAGCTACCACGTGCATTTTACGTTACCGTTAACCGGTTGCAAAATAAAAACAGAATGAAAACCAGAGTCCCAAATGCGGCTTCACATTCTTATCCTTCTCAACATCCCATTTTATGCAAAACGTTCGAGGTTAATTAAAGAAGAATATTCGAAGCAGCGTCGTTAAATTCTACAGCGTTAAGCAGGTTTTAAATCTAAGTTCAACATTACGGTTTCCTCGAAGCCCTAAGCGGAAGACATGGAAACATCGTTAATCCGGTGATTGGAAATTCCCGTCAGAATTTATTTCGTAAGAACGCCCACTATTTTGAATGAAACTTTCTCCATTGCCAGTTCTGAAAGGGTTTAGGAAATATTTGTGTTGACTGCTGCAGGCTCTAGAAATGTCACCGAAAATATTTGCACGCTCAGCTACGCCCACAACCACTTTTGCTCCTCATATTATGCAGTGTAAGCTTGAAGCACCGATGGGCACGCTCTTTTTCCTTTGACGTAGCCAGTATTGTGTAACAGTAATCTCTTCAAAGTAAAACTGACTGGCAGGGTCCCTGGACCGTCTGTAAGTAGAATCAAACCAGATTTTTATTATTGGAAACGAATTAGATTTTTGTATTGCCGCTGGTCGAATAGATAACAAGGAACGGCATTTTATTTTTATAGATTATATACCTTTTCTCGTTTTGCAACTACTTTTAGACGACATACTTTTGCAAGCGTAAAGAATCAATGTAACTTCGAAAATTTTTAGTTTGATAGTGAAAGTAACACTGACTAACATTTTGCAGCCCATCAAATTAGCGTTTCTGCGCAATTTTTATGGTGAATCTTACAGAAAAAGTAGTAAATAATTTGTAGCACAGAATTTCAGAGGACTGCAAGCATACAGAGAGCTGAGAAAGGAGGGAATGGGCGAGCAGTTGTTACGTAGTATAGATGAACTGTAACAGACAGACACATGAAAAGAAGCAGCGCGGAATTAGCCGAGCGGTCTAGGGCGCTGCAGCCATGGACTGTGCGGCTGGTCCCCGCGGAGGTTCGAGTCCTCCGTCGGGCATGGGTGTGTGTTTGTCCTTAGGATAATTTAGGTTAAGTAGTGTGTAAGCTTAGGGTCTGATGACCTTAGCAGTTAAGTCCCATAAGATTTCACACACATTTGAACATCAAAACGAGATAGATGGAAAAGTGAACTGTTTATTATTTCAAAAGTAATCGCCATAACTGTTAACACATTTAACTCACTGTGAGACAAAACGGTCTCAGTTGCCCACGGAACCATGATTTTACACAGTCGTGCACCGCTTCGTCTACAGAAATAGACGGCCACGAATGTCTCTTCAGGGTTCCAAAAATTATGGAACTCGCATGGGAAGTGAATGGGACTGTGCGGAGGATGCCTAAGGGCTTCCCAGCGCACTCTCCACAACTTTGGCGACATGTGGATGGACCCACATGTTGCCAAGGTTGTTCCGACTGGCTGTCATTTGCAGGTTTGAACTCTGATCAATGTGCATTTCATTTTGGCTCTTTTTTTTGCGGCCATCAGCTCAAACAATCTCTTGTACATTTAAAACCATTGGACGGAAAGTCGAGTAGCTTGTCAATTCTTGCCGAATTAACATGTTGTTGTTGTCGTCTTCACTCCTGAGACTGGTTTGATGCAGCTCTTTATGCTACTATATCCTGTGCAAGCTTCATCATCTCCCAGTACCTACTGCAGCCTACATCCTTCTGAATCTGCTTAGTGTATCCATCTTTTGGTCTCCCTCTACAATTTTTACCCTCCACGCTGCCCTCCAGTATTAAACTGGTGATCCTTTGATGCCTCAGAATATGTCCTACCAACCGATCCCTTTTTCTAGTCAAGTTGTGCCACAAATTTCTCTTCTCTCCAATTCTATTCAATACCTCCTTATTAGTTACGTGATCTACCCATCTAGCGTACAGCATTCTTCTGTAGCACCACATTTCTAAAGCTTCTATTCTCTTCTTGTCCACACTATTCATCGTCCACGTTTCACTTCCATACATGGCTACACTCCATACAAATACTTTCAGAAACGACTTCCTGACACTTAAATCTATACTCGATGTTAACAAATTTCTCTTCTTCAGAAACGCTTTCCTTGCCATTGCCAGTCTGCATTTTATATCCTCTCTACTTCGACCATCATCAGTTATTTTGCTCCCCAAATAGCTAAACTCCTTTACTACTTTAAGTGTCTCATTTCCTAATCTAATTCCCTCAGCATCACCCGATTTAATATGACTACATTCCATTATCCTCGTTTTGCTTTTGTTGATGTTCATCTTATACCCTCTTTTCAAGACACTGTCCATTCCGTTCAACTGCTCTTCCAAGTACTTTGCTGTCTCTGACAGAATTACAATGTCATCGGCGAACCTCAAAGTTTTTATTTCTTCTCCATGGATTTTAATACCTACTCCGAACTTTTCTTTTGTTTCCTTTGCTGCTTGCTCAATATACAGATTGAATAACATCGGGGATAGGCTACAACCCTGTCTCACTCCCTTCTCAACCACTGCTTCCCTTTCATGCCCCTCGACTCTTACAACCGCCATCTGCTTTCTGCACCAACTGTAAACAGCCTTTCGCTCCCTGTATTTTACCCCTGCCTCCTTAAGAATTTGAAAGAGTATTCCAATCAACATTGTCAAAAGCTTTCTCTATGTCTACAAATGCTAGAAACGTAGGTTTGCCTTAATCTTTCTTCTAAGATAAGTCGTAAGGTCAGTTTTCCCTCACGTGTTCCAACATATTTAACTCATTAACGTATCTTAAGCTAAATTTTCATCAAGTCAAAAAGATATTTAAGTCACTATCACTAGTGATACTTCAAATGAACATTTAAAGAAATAGTTTCAATCGCTCAGTGGAACTGTTTACTTCGACGAAGTACTTAATACCTTTTCTGTAGGTCGCTCCCCTTGTGAGGTAACGGATGAATTGTGGCGTGAAAATATTCTAAGCTGGGAGTTGGCGTGGCCGGACGGGCCGCTCTGCTGGCCGACCTCGTGGTGCCGGACCTTGGCCGAAGCAAGAGGGGCCCAGCCCGAGCGCGTGGCTGGGAACTCCATGTTGACGCTGTGAAGAAGACGGTGCTTTGTGTCGATGAAGGAGGTGTCTATGCTGGGAGTGCCGAAGATGGCGGACTTCGTGAAACCTTAATGTCAGACATTTCACAGTTCGCATAGAAATTAATAGTAGCCAGAGGAATCATGATACCTCAAAAAGAAATATGTACATTACCATTATTTACACGACGATTCTGATGGTGTAGTCAGATTTTCACTATATTAGTTTAAAGTTTAGTATCTGACTAAATTGTACAAGCAACACGCAGCAACGAATTTCCAAAACCTAAATGATTCAGTCGATCAACGTGTCTTTAGAAAGCTATTAGTGTATACCTAAATTGATATGAATTACAGGCATGTAACTTGAATAGTACACGAGTTATTGGAGGTCAAAGAGGCCGATTACTATCGATCGTGTCAGGCTGTAAGTATTCCACAGTCACACGAAAAAACGGTAGCAGCATGCTTATAAATATATTTATTCGCCTATGTCTTTGTTTATATTCGATATATACTATTCATGAAGAAATTGGTTAAATATTTACTGTGTTTTGGAAAGCACAGAGACATTAGGCTACTGGCTATCTTCTGTTCTATTCCTTTGATATATGTTTGTTTAAACTGTTTGTTTATTTAATAATAGGCGTTGGAGCGTGTCTATGATCCAGCCGTAGGAATATTTATTTAATTTCAAGTTATTTAAATGTAAATGCAGTATTTCGAATGTGTTTCAAAATGTTAGAGTGTGCGTTGGCTTGGAGACATGACGTAAGCGCTATCCCCAATCACAGTGCTCGTTACTGAGAGGCGACTACCGAAGTGAATGGAGCGCGAGTTCTGGACCGGGCGGCGCGAGAGGGTACGGCACAGCGCACGGAGAGTCCGGGACGGTACGGTGCGACAGACGCACAGTCGGCGGAAAGACTGACAGTGGAGCAGTTTGCGCGTGGTCGCGGAGAATAGAAATATTTTTAAGTGCCGACCTGTGTTCTTGTGTTATTTCCGTGGCTTCTGCAGTGAAGACGTAGTATGCGAAAGAAGTCAATATCTCGCGAGCTATGTTGTTCGTAACTAATTACGTGAAGTAGGGATCTACTGTTTCCCTGTTATTCAACGTACATTTTATTTAATTGCTGGACCATCGACACCAATAAGTGTCTTGCAGAAATATATCGCATTCTCAGAAGTACTACTACCGTAGTCATCATTTAAAGTCGTTAAGATAGTATCTGCAGATTTTATTCAATTGCAATCTCATTTATAAATTTATATGTTACATTCATAATTCGCAATTGCCGAGTGATAGAAACCTTCAACCATTCGATTCATGTGTGTATTCTTATCGTATACTGTAGACTCAGCAGTATTTGGTCTGTAATGCGACCACTACATATCCCAGCCCCTAGACCACGAAACCAGAGGAAACTTTTAATATTGCAACTCTGAGTCTGAGGGTACGTAGTTGAGGGCCACCACACCAACATCATTTCGCCTTTTTTAAAGGAAAGCCTGCACCCTTCCGAGATTAAAATTTTTCTATTGCATTTTATTCTTTTAGGCCATTAACCAGGTAATCGCTTTTTCATTCTCTGCATCCTTCGTTCTCTTCATTTCAGAGGAATTGAAGTAGAATTGCTTCTGGCTAATATTCCAGGATGATCGTTTTCAGAAGCGATTCGCAACTTTGTCGTTCTTATGTTCGGTCTAAAGGCATCTTAATAGATATTTCATCCTTTTACTCTCTGATAAGTTTATAAACCTACCCACTTCGGAGGAACTTCAGATGTTTTTGATCATACGAACGTGTTGCGTAGAGCATGGTGCAGCATACAGGTATTAGCTAATTTCACTGAGAAGCCCTTAAACTTCCTCAGTACAGTCCCGATTTCCCCTTATACGATTTACATGTTTTTGGTGCCCTAACGGAAGGCATTTGCGGCCTTCGAATAATTACGTAGGCAACCGCAAACATTTTTGCATGAAGACATTGACTGTCTTGCTTCTGTGGCGTAAATGTATTAAATTGTTATGACGATTACTTTTAAAATAAACTGTGTAATTATTCCATCTGTTTCGTTTTCATTTTAACGATCTGTTGATTTGAACAGGCCTACAAGACAATTCCAAACGTGCAGAGCAGTAATCACCAACCAGCGTCACCAAGTGCACCACAAACTGAGGGATATCATTTAATGAAGATAAACACCTAATAGATACTTTTACTACTGCGCCATGATCTACGAAACTTTCGTATGGTCAAAAACATTTGAAGTTCGGCTAGAGCGGGTAAGTTTAGAAATTTATAGTCGATTTAAAGGAAGAAATGAGTTCTGTTATGTGATTTCGTCTTACGAGAGACTAGAACGAGAAAGTTTCAAATCACTTTCGGAAACTGTAATTGTGGAATTTTTCCTGAGAACAATTCTACCAGAGTTATTCTCAAGCAATGAGAATAACGGACGCACTGAACAGATGAACAGCGACTGAGGATCACTGGCCGAAAAGAAACAAATGCAGTAGGAAAATCAATCGCGGAAGGGGTGACATATTTACGCATAATTAGTATTAATTGCTCTATCTAAGTTAATAGTTCTACTGGACCATAAAAAGCATCAACAAATTGCTTATTTATCTGACTTTTTAAAAATGTTTGACGTACCACTACTGCTACTGGCTTTATTGCATCTTGTTTCGATGTAAATTTAACTTTCTATAAATGTCGAATTCGGCACGAATTAACTGGCAAGCGACGTAACTTATCAATCAGACAACCGCTTAAGTTGTACAAGTGACAGTGTGAAGCAATGGCCACAGAAATACCGAGCCGAAATTAAATTCACACTGGTCAGAGTTCAAATCTGCAGATGACAGCCAGTGACTCACTTTCTCGATCGCCATGCTCCTATAATATCCAGGGAAGACAGTTACGTGTCGAAGTGAGCACATTGTAAAGTTTCAGCGCCCTGTGTTCCATTATATTCAACCACCGATTGATGAGTAAATTCAGCACTCACCTTGAAGAACTTATGCCGTCACGTATCAAGTGACAGCTTATAATCAGCTACTGTGTTTTCTTGTTCGTATTCACCCGGAGGTGACTGAAGTCATTGATAGCTATGTGTACATATGCAGAAGGCGGTTGTATCGCGTACACATTGTATGAAGAGCTGTGTATTTGCGAAGCTGTCATTTGTACTCAGTTGATTCATGTGGGAAGGCTTCCGACGCGTTTATGGGCGCATGACGGGAACTAACCTTCGAACGCGGAATGGTAGTTGGAGCAAGATGCACGGAGCCCTCCATTTCGGAAATCGTTGGGAAATTCAATATTCGAGATACACGGTGTCGAGAGAGTGCCTAGTACCAAATTTCAGGCCTTACCTCTCACCACGGACAACGCAGTGGCCGACGGCCTTCTCTTAACGAACGAAGGTAGGGGCGTTTGCGTAGAGTTGTCAGTGCTAACATACAAGCAACACTGCGTGAAATAACCACAGAAATCAATTCAGGACGTAGGATGAACGCATCCTTCAGCACAGTGCGTCGAAATTTGGCGTTAACGGGCAACGGCAGCAGATAACCGACGTGCGTATCTTTCCTAACAGCACGACATCGCCTGCAGCGCTTCTCCTGGACTCGTGACCATATTCGTTGGACCCTGGAAAACCGTGGCCTTATCAGGTGAGTCTACATTTCAGATGGTAAGAGCTGATGGTAGGGTTGCTAGTGTGGCGTAGACCCCACGAAGCAATGTCCCCAGTTGTCAACAAGGCAAAGCGTGAGCTGGTGGTGGCTCCATAATGGTGTAAGCTGTGTTTACACAGAATGGGCTGGGACCTCTGCTCCAACTGAACCAATCACTGACTGAAAATGTGTGTTCGGATACAAAGTTGGAAATCATCTGTACCCATTTCTGGACTACATGTTCGCAAACAACGATGGAATTTTTATGGCTAACAATGCGTCATGTTACCGGGCCACACTTACACGCGCATGGTTTGAAGAACATTCTAAATAATGCGAGGAAATGCTTTGGCCACCCAGATTGCCAGATATGAATCCCATCGAACATTCGTGCGACATAATGGAGGGGCAGTCCATGCACAAAATCCTGCACTAGCAACACGTTCGGAATTATGGGCAGCTATTACACGGTTGAGAGCGACAGCATTTAACCAAAATCTAACACAGTTTTTAGTGCACATTCAGCGTAATGTAATAGGCACGAGATGTGAAATTCTCCGAATCACCATATTCTCAAACAAAAACTAAACTGTAGAGGCGTGTAATATTACTAGCAATAAGTTATTCGATATGACAAGCACCTAGCCGCTGGCAAACAGAACTCAAAGACGCTCTACATTTTGACACTACACGAGTGGAATTCTTTGTAGATTTTTAATGTAGATGAAGTCGTCTCGCGGCCCTGTAAGCAAGAGACAAAAAAAAAAAATTGACAGAGTAAGACTGTGGGCCGGAATGGGACTACCCTGAAAATTCCGCATTTTGCAGGCAAATGTTCTGCGGACTGAGCAAAACTCGCGAGCCCGCCTTCACAGAGTAACTTCCGCTTGTCCCTCTCTTCCTCTCCAAATTTTCCGATTAAGTTACGTGAAGGCCTGAACTGGCACGTTTGCATTGTGTCGCACGGGGACTCAGATGGAGGAAGAAAAAAACAGGGCCGGAATGTGCGCTCGATACGGCGGCTGCAGCGGCCGCGGCACGCCTGCGATGAGCCGCGGCCGGCCCACAATCGATACGCCCGCCTCGGGGGAAAACACGGCCGGCTCTCCGCTTTAGGAGCGACACAACCGGTTCGCGGCTTACCTAACCCGAAGGCATTGCTGCCAGCATCGCACAGATACGGGCCCTCGCTGCCAAACCTGTTTCGGCCGCCGGTTCAATGAACCTGCAGGCACACCTCTCGCTGAGTCATTCGGCGACTCAGTGCGCTCCCAATTCGGTAAACGTAGCCGAGAAATGAAACCAAGACGTGGAGGGGTCAGTTGTTGCCCGATCCTGAACAACTCTCACCAGATCTGGAAGCTAGGGGGATACTAGTGCTAAAGAAATGTGTGTTTTTGAATTTTGCAAGCACGTTCACACTTGCAGCTATGTGCCTTTCTCCCGAACTTGGATGGTGGTGCTTCAGTTCGATGCTGATCATATAAAGAAGCGCTTAGCTATGTATTCCGCTGGTTCATGAAACTTTTCACTTGGGAAAGATCTATTTCTGTTTCGGGTTTACTACCGACAATGAAGATATAGTTATTATTGGAACTGGTTCCTTGTGAGTCCGTAATGGGATTCACCGTGTCCGAATTCGACCTCGCTGACCCAGTAACGACTCGATCAGAGTTAAAACCGAAATAACTAACATTTATTCACGTAAAACTTCCTGGCAGATTGAAATTGACTGTCAGACAGACCCGACCTCGAGACCTTTGCCTCTCGTGATGAAGTGCTCTACCAACGGGGCTACCCAAGCACGACCCACGACCCGACCCCACAGCTTTACTTCCACCAGTACCTAATTTCCTACCTCCGTTGCCCGCGATAGGCGAAGGTCCCGAATTCGAATCTAGGTTCGGCACACAGTTTAAATCTGAAAGGGAGTTAATATTGTGGCACACACTACTGCAGGGCGAAAACCTCATTCTGAAATGGTTCACATATGCTGGAGGAACCTTCCATTAATTGCACGACTTCCGGAACTCTCCTTCCTCGTGTTCGAACAATGATTTAGTATGTTCGCTACTAGAGGGCTACATATTAAACAACTTCTGATCTACATACTGCGGAAGTAGGTTTTGTTAGTGACCATTTTGAATCAGATCCGTAGAGGATAGAAATTCTTCATACGGAAATGTTAATGCCATGAGACGCCGTTCTTTCTGTACGAGTCAGATTACTTTTGGTAGCCGCGATTTAATGACCACACCCTGCGCATCCCAGCAACATGAGAGGCAGACTGCCCTTTGCAGATTCCTCCCGCGAACTCTGACCTCGACCTTTTCTCTCATTTCCCGGTAAGCACATTAGGTATTGATCGCTCAAATTCCTCCCATTCCTGGTTAGTTACTGCGGACGATTGCGGCGCCAACCAGGTCAATTTTCACATGTCAGTGCTTTCATATTTACGCCGCTGGACAATGAAGTCTTCGACGTCAACACTAATATGTAGGGAAGACTTTTAGAAATTAACATATTAAACTTTTACCATAATCCGAGGAAAATTTACTTTTTTACGATTAAACTGACAATCATGAGTAGCGTTGCGTAAGTAGTAAGGGAGAGAATTTTCGTTTCCTATTACTAGATACTGTGGATGGGTACCGCGGGAAAATTTACGTAACATATTTGATATCAAATACCATATTTCAATGTTTGGTTAGCTTTCCTCGTTCCTTACTAGCTTGACAAGTTTAACTACATTTTCCAGCATTCTGTTTGTACTTTACCGAAAATTGGGCAGATCTTTTAGTGTAACGTTAGTTAGAATCTCGTCCCCGTCAAATATAACAAGTATCTGAGCGATGCCCCAGATATTCGCTGTTTGGCCAAGCTTTATTCGCCGACTAGATTTACTACTGTTTTCCAACGACATCAGACCATCGATTGGACTTCTCTCTCAACTGCAACCACGAGATCTACACAACGCATATGGAATTATAGCTAGTCTGGAGTGCACTAAGGATGGAAATATATACTGAAGAATTTGGTAAACAGCTAGCTAACAGCACAGAGTTTAGCTGCTGGCCATATCCCTACAGCTCTACGTTAGAAGAGCACGAAAATGATGAAGACAACGAACTACATACATTTTCAAACCTGGAAGTGAATCTAAGCGTGATACGGAAGAAAGAACACAACTATGATTCAGCAGAACCCTGCACAGACGTCCAAGGCCTATGGGTGACATTTTTGGAAATCCCGTAATACACTCATGTGATATTAGAGCTATTAAAGGAAGTAGTACCTCAGTACTGTTTCAATAGCAAAACAATTACGTTGACGCAGTATTAAGATTTTCTCTAAGCGTGACAGTCAATTGTACACACACTCAGTCTACAGCAGTCGATCGTTTCACACGCTTATGCTAATGCTCGTTATGCATTTTTACCTACAGCACAGAACTCTAAATATGTCGATAAATTGACTTTGGCGTGTCAACGTGGATACGCTTGACATAACACGTCACTGCACGATTGCTTGGATTGCCTGCAACAGAAATGGACGCAGATGATTTCAGTTTATTAACACGTTGCTCCTCACACACTGCGAACTGCCAGATCTATTTCCCCGGCACAGATGCACCGCAAAGCTCGGCAGATACGGTGTAGTCCCGAACACGAGAGGAGCCACAAACACTGGTGTCATGCCCATTTCACGGATGAGTCTTTAGAGACTAACCAGTAAACCCCCGCTTCTTTAATGAATTTAACTGCCAAATGTAAAACAGCTTCAAATTTCTTACTCTTTAAAAATCTGTTAATGTTTCAAATATTTGACCTTAAACATGGAAGCGAGAAAAGGTTTGGAAGATATCTGAAATTATATATAAAATCTGTAAAGTCTGTCAGTGCTCTCATTCTCAAATACTGGATGAATATAGCGAGTATTTGTGTGTCCTGCGTTACGCTTCCTGAAGATACAGTTTCGAAATGCAATGCACTTCTCTTACTGTGTTAAACCTGTAACTTCCGACTAATGAGTAGATCATGACAGCATTTCGTAAATACTTGTCTGAAATACTGAACAATTTTTTTTGACCCTGGAAAACGTTAGATGGGCAACTTGCAACTGTGATTGGGTTATCGTGCCTCGGGTTTGTCTCTTACGGTTAGTAATATAGGTTGTTTCAGTCTGTTAATCTTCATTGTAAATGTTACAATTATGCCAATACTGCGAAGCACCGATACGACAGCTTCAGTATTTTTGTCTCTAGCGACACCGAAGTTGCACTCACAAGGAGACGGCACGACCGTGGGATCGGGGATTTGTCTGCAATTTTGTGTGGTGAAAGAGGACCCCTAACACCTCAAGTGGTTAAAATATTAGGACGCACTACCCGGAAAATCCCGGGAAAAATCGATCCAAAGTTTCTTAGGTGCCTTATGAGTATAAAATGTTAGTACAATGAGGAGCCGCCGTCTGGCCTAGGTGTTTCGGGCTCGGGTTTTTGCGCCAGAGGTCTCGTGTTCGATTCCTCCTCTGGCACTTTTTTTTCCTTCTGTTTCATTTTCTTTGGTTATTCCACAAATTATTCAGAAAGTTTCCTAGACCTACATTATCTTTAACAAATTAATTACACTATTGAATAAAAATTTTCTTTTTGTCCAACAACACAATTCATGGCAGTGGGTTTTCCATTTTTCATTGTAAAGTATATGAGGAGAAACATAGCCTTTTCAATCAGAATAACAAAGTCGATTGGGAAACATTCAATTTTTATCCATATAATTATGAACAAGAACCGCAGTGGTAATTATCGTAAAAACAAAGCAATTTTTGCGACATCTTGCGCAACATATAAAAGTGGACTTTTTACAATCACAGGGCGTTTGCAATAAATCTGTACAAAAAAGTGCCCCATTAACATTTACGAAAATGTTTTGAGTTTCTGACAATTTTGAGGCAAACCAGGCACATTAAATCATGTCTCGGAATATTGGTGACGATAATTGATGGTGAATTATAGAATGAATTTTTATACAGTCTTCCCGGTAATTAATTTCACGGTTCTCCTGTAACAATGCGCTGCAATTTTGCAAGCAACAGAAGAAAAAAAAAGTGCCAGAGGAGGAATCGAACCCGAGACCTCTGGCGTAAGGGTCCGAGCACTAACCATGTAGGCCAGACGGCGGCTCGGCAATGAACTAACATTTTATACTCATAATGCACCTAAGAAACTTTTGATCGATTTTTCTCGGGATTTTCCGAGTAGTGCGTCCTAATATTTTTAACTACGTGATGTGTTAGGGGTCCTCTTTCACCACACAAGACTGCGGACAAATCTCCGACCCCACGGACGTGCCGTCTCCTAGTCAGTATGTGTTTCCCAGGGATATTGTGACGGCTGCGGGCAAATTGAGCTGCTCCCTGCTGAGGTAACTGTGGCTTGTTCATGAAACATCTGACAATGCCCGACCGCACATGACTGGGCTACTAGATGAATAGCTGCAACGTACCAAGCGTGTAGCCCGCCCTCCGAATGTATATCAGATGGAATTCTAAGACCGAAAGATTGTCGACCTCGTCAGATGAACTGCTCTCTGATGGAAGTCGTCACTGCGTGCTATGCTGAATGGTCAGAGCCACAGAATGGGCCGTTGCTTATTCTGTATTGCCATGCGGATGCATCACAACCCGTAGGAGCTTTCCGTATGCCACTCACTGAGGGGCGTCATACACTGCTTTTGCCCTGAAATGATACGCCCTGTACTTCGAGACAGGTGACAGGAGTATGTTAGAACGACACTTTTGTGCAAATATCGCCGTGCGTTATGTTTCCTCGATTTGAAGGACTCTAATGCACGTGTGTAGTTTCAACAGCTGTGGATGAGGCACATACGGTAGCTTAGTGATTATCCGTCGCCAGGTTTAGGAGTTGCTGTCTAGCAAGGACGAGCCAGCTGAGGGGTTACGAGGGCAGCGCGGCTTGGCGTGGTATCGACTGGGGCGCCGAGGCGTCGCGTGCCGCCAGCTTCATTTGCATGGCCCGAGCCCGGCTCAGAATAGCCACCACAGCTTTCTTCCTCTGACCTCCAATTCCTTTCCTTCGTTATGCTACGTCTACACTTCATATTTGCTGCGAGTCTCCCAGTCGTTAACGCTGTCTACTGAATCAGTAATACGCCACAGTTTTCTAGGTAATACATAAGCAACATTGTCTCACATTGTGTTGCTCCGACGTCCTAGCCACCTTTCAATGGACTCGCGCAAATTTGCCGCAGTTTCGCGTGGCCTTGTGTACCGGTAACCACAGGTACTGAGAAACTGAATACGCGCCGTTATAAACTACCATCTTGATGAAGTACCAATGGAGTCGTACCGCATTGTTTACTGGGAGGCCCCGAAGGGCATATTCAGGCACCTAATTGGAAAGTTTTCTCTGTTGTTCTAACACAATGGCGCCTTTCTTCGCCGAGTGTGACAGTTGTCTGATTAAGGTATCCGGTAACTAGGTGACTAATGGGTGTGGATAGTGTTCTGACATATTTGTATTTGATGATGATTATTTCTAATAGAACCAAGTGAGCCCCGGAGCTTAACATTTTGAGACGGTGTACTGAAACGACACTCAGCATTACACCAGTACCCAAGTCATCACAACGAACTGATTACATGTACTATGACATTCACTCGAAATATGTTTAATAACCGTTTTGTAAATCGTAGCGCGCGCGTTAACGCTGTCTACTGAATCAGTAATACGCCACAGTTTTCTAGGTAATACATAAGCAACATTGTCTCACATTGTGTTGCTCCGACGTCCTAGCCGCCTTTCAATGGACTCGCGCAAATTTGCCGCAGTTTCGCGTGGCCTTGTGTACCGGTAACCACAGGTACTGTGCGCGCGCACGCACACACACACACACACACACACACACACACACACACACACACACACACACACACACACTAAAAATAAATCTTTCAAGCCTGTCAATCAATATGACGCTTTCATTCCAAGTGGCGACTTTCTCCAGACATGGCTCTTTCTGGAGCGGCACGCCTGCTAATTACCAGTCAGATTAGAACCCTAACGTGTACTACTACTACTACTACTACTACTTCGAATCAATGACTTGGAATTTTTCAGATTTATCTACAAATGTTGCTCATGAGAAAAAAAACGAGGTAAAATACTTAATTCCTAAGTAGGACGCACTTATACCAATTAAATGCAAACGCCAGATTTTACTATCGCATTCACTGTATTTCCTGTTTACAAATTTATTTACACGTATTTGAACCGACAAACAACAATACTTCACTCCATATGCTATTGGAGAGAGAGAGAGAGAGAGAGAGAGAGAGAGAGAGAGAGAGAGAGAGAGAGAGAGAGAGAGAGAGATAGTTTTCTCTTTCATTGTTCAAATGTTGTAATGGCAGTAACGAAATTGGGCATTGACATGTATCCATGGCACCAGGTGAAAATTTGTGCCGGAGCGGGACAAACCCGGATTTCCAGCTTAAGGCGAGCGGTCGCCTGAAGCGTCTCTGCTATTTGAGCACGCTTCCCCTTGCCACCCAAATTCCCAGCCTGTTACTACTGACGTAGTGACACCCACCCAAGAACCACTTACCCGCAGTCCCTAACAGATCGGGAACCGTGTGCATCCTCAATGGAAGACAATCTTCGCTCACCGTCAGCGCATGTACAGGGTATACATGAAGTCTGGGAACACACTATTTACTGCAGAAGAACTAAACATTGTACAGATGTCATACATTCTGCATTTTGAAGAGAAACTGTTAAAAGTTGGTTTTTTTTTTTTTTTTTTTTTTTTACAAACATTCGATATGCGAACCATGATTGTCCCGGCAGATGTAAACACGGTAATTAATTCTTGCCATACTCATCCGAGCACTAACATCGTCGACTGTGGCAGTCGCTTCCCGTATTCTCTCCCGGATTTCTGCTACATCACGTGGTAGAGGCGGTACATACGTCAGATCTGTAACTTGTCCCCACAGAAAAAAAAAAACACGGAATGAGTTCTGGTGGTCGGGGAGGCTATTTCATGGAACAGCTGTCCCGTTCTGTAGCACGACCGATCTATCGATGCGGCAGCTCCGTGTTCAGGTAGCCACGAACTTCACGATGAAAAAGGGGTGGAGCCCCATCCTGCTGAAAGATGGAGAGTCCGATTGCATCTGAGGCATCAGCCGTTGCTGCACCACGTCCAAGTAAGAATATCCAATGACATTGCTCTCGGCGAAGAAGAATGGCCCGTACAGTTTTCGACGTGACAAGGCACAAAAAACATTTACCTTTGGGGATTCACGCTCAAATTCAATGCATTCGAAAGGATGGTTTGTACCTCAGATTCGACAATTATCACTTCACTTTCCCCATTAGTGTGAAAACTGACTTAGTCGCTAAAAATTAAGCGAACAACAATGCCATCCCCATCCTCATTCGATTGTTGCAAACTGCGAACAAAACTCAAAACGCTTGTCTTTGTCGTCGTCATTGAGCTTCTGCACTAGCTCCAATTTGAATCGTTTCATAGTTTGTCTCAGAACTTTCCACACTGTCATTGGAGCCATTTCGAGTTCACGGGATGCACGACAAACCGATTTCTTTGGACTAATTATGAATGTGTGTCGTACGCACTCCACATTCATTTCACTCACACTGGGACGTCCGCTTCTCTCTGCCGGGACCAGCAACCCCTCGTAACGAATTTGTTGTGCAAGTGGTAAATGGCCTTCCTTGCTGGTGGCTTCTTACCGTACTTGGTCCTAAACATACGTTGAACAGCTGTAGTACACTTGTTTGTGTCGAAATCCAACACACAGAAAGCTAACTCAGCACCTGAACTCGCTATGTTTGCGACTAGCGCTGACTATCGGATTACCAAACTACGCTGTGGCGGTATACATGAAAATAAACTTTGAACGTTATCTTCAAAATGGTTCATGTATGATACCTGTACAATGTTTGGTTCTTGTGTAGTAAATAGTTGGAAGTGTTCCCGGACTTTATATATAATCCTCACTCATTTGAAACAAAAAATATGCAGATACCTACAGATGACAGACGTTTCCCCATTCCTACAGAGTTCTTACATTTTCAACACTTTTGAAGGAAAGTATTAAAACGCAACTTTTAGGATTGTTTCTGTAGGTTCATGCTACATCCGGCTCCCATCACCCCGAAATCAGACAAGTCACCGCGAATAAAGGAAATGTGTTTCGTCTAGCCAACTACTGCTTCACCAGCGTCGAAATCCATTCCCGGTTATTCCAGTATTTCGCCTAATGTGTTGCTTGAGGCTTTCCCAATTGACTAGTTGTAATTATGGCTTACGGGCGAGACGTCGGATGTAGTCGTGAAAATTACACAATATTTAGTCGGCGCAACTGATCGACATGTTCCGGTGAGTTGAACACGCTGCTGATACTGTGGCCGATGTCTCGTATTTATACGAATCAGAGAACTACGCAGCCGTGAACGCCCAAATTCCGTGACCAATAGCGCAGATATCCAGATCGGTAGCGAGAAACAGCTACGCCATCTGTCGACGATGAACTAACAGCTCCGAAGCACGCGCAGAGGCTGTCGATCACACGGTGCACAGCCGTCGGCTGCCCCAGCGCCCCCTGCCGGGCGCCGCCTACCGATGTGTATCCGCGCTGGCGTGCGCCCGTCCTCGTCATCCGAATATCTACGTAGCCACAGCAGCGTCATCGCTTGTACGACCAACAGTTATTTGTTGTTGCCGTGCTTTTAATAAGAGCTGAATCCCCTGCTGTGTCCCTGTTCAGCAGATTAGTCGAGCTGCGAATTTCCACTGCTGCTTTAATAACGCTGTCCCAGTACAAAGACGCCGACGAGAGAATTTTTGCGGTTTTTGTATTCCATACTGTGTCATGTGCTGAGAGAATGCTCGGCCACTGCAGATCTCTCTGGCTGGCCCGGACGTGTGTGTCGATGTTCGGCGCATCTGTCGACGGTGAGACAAGTTTGTCCAATGTATGCAGCTAGAGGGAATGTTTTACACATTAGGCCTTCGTAAACCACGATAATCTTTCACTTAGCCTAAAAGAGTGCAGTGGACGACAGATGCACTGAACTTAATTTCTCGAATAATCTTCCTATTTTCGAAAAAAATCCTGCTGACGTAAGCCAAGACGGCAGTTACTCTTCGTTCTTCACTTTCTTCCAGTTCCTCTCTACATCTAGATCCCTACTCCGCAAGCCACCCGACGGTGTATGGCGGAGGGTACCTTGAGTACCTCTATCGGTTCTCCCTTCTATTCCAGTCTCGTATTGTTCGTGGAAAGAAAGATTGTCGGTATGCTTCTGTGTGGGCTCTAATCTCTGATTTTATCCTCATGGTCTCTTCGTGAGATATACGTACGAGGGAGCAATATACTGCTTCACTCCTTAGTGAAGGTATGTTCTCGAAACTTCAACAAAAGCCCGTACCGAGCTACTGATCGTCTCTCCTGCAGTCTTCCACTGGAGTTCATCATATCCGTAACGCCTTCGCGATTACTAAATGATCCTGTAACGAAGCGCGCCGCTCTCCGTTGGATCTTCTCTGTGTAAGACACGCCGGTAGGAAGGGATGGCGAATTTCCCTTTCAAAATATCAGCTATCTAAAAACATGGCACGGAGTTGGCGTAGCTCATCAGGTAAGCTGTCTGAATCTGGTAGTCCCGTGCGCTGTGCACCAACGTCCTAAACACGCCACTTCGTTGTGCTGAATGGTGACAGCTGATGGTCTGCGAGTCCGTGTGTGAAGATTTACGATACACAGCGTGACCGGAAGTGCCATCTTTTCTCCGCACCAAGAGGCCTAGGAACGGTAGCTCGCCATTATTCTCTATCTCTACCGTAAACTTTATGTTCGAAGGAAGAGAACTTTGTTGCTGCAAAAATGAATGCAGCGATGCAGAGTCGTGGAAGGAAGAAAGATATCATGATATTACACTACTGGCCATTAAAACTGCTACACCAAGAAGATGACGTACTACAGACGCGAAATTTAACCGACAGGAAGAAGATACTATGATATGCAAATGACTAGCTTTTCAGACCATTCACACAAGGTTGGCGCTGGTGGCGACACCTACAACGTGCTGACATGAGGAGAGTTTCCAACCGATTTCTCATACACAAACAGCAGTTGACCAGCGTTGCCAGGTGAAACGTTGTTGTGATGCCTCGTGTAAGGAGGAGAAATGCGTACCATCACCTTTCCAACTTTGATGAAGGTCGGATTGTAGCCCATCGCGATGGCGGTTTATCGTATCGCGACATTGCTGCCCGCTTTGGTCGAGATCCAATGACTGTTAGCAGCGTATGGAATCGGTGGGTTCAGGAGGGTAATACGGAACGCCGTGCTGGATCCCAACGGCCTCGTATCACTAGCAGTCGAGATGACAGGCATCTTATCCGCATGGCTGTAACAGATCGTGCAGCCACGTCTCGATCCCTGAGTCAACAGATGGGGACGTTTGCAAGACAACAACCATCTGCGCGAACAGTTAGACGACGTTTGCAGTAGCATGGACTATCAGCTCGGAGACCATGGCTGCGGTTACCCTCGACGCTGCATCAGAGACAGGAGCGCCTGCGATGGTGTACTGAACGACGAACCTGGGTGCACGAACGGCAAAACGTCACTTTTTCGGATGAATCCATGTTCTGTTTACAGCATCATGATGGTCGCTTCCGTGTTTGGCGACATCGCGGTGAACGTACATTGGAAGCGTGTATTCGTCATCGCCATACTGGCATATCACCCAGCGTGATGGTATGGGGTGCCTTTGGTTACACGTCTCGGTCACCTTCCGTTCACATTGACGGCACTTTGAACAGTGGACGTTACATTTGAGATGTGTTACGACCCGTGGCTCTACCCTTCATTCGATCCCTGCAAAACCCTACATTTCAGCAGGATAATGCACGACTGCATGTTGCAGGTCCTGTACGGGCCTTTCTGGATATAGAAAATGTTCGACTGCTGCCCTGGCCAGCACATTCTCCAGATTTCTCACCAACTGAAAGTGTTTGGTCAATGGTGGCCAAGCAAGTGGCTCGTCACAATACGCCAGCCACTACTGTTGATGAACTGTGGTATCGTGTTGAAGCTGCATGGGCAGCTGTACCTGCACACGCCATCCAAGCTCGCTCTGACTCAATACCCTGGCGTATCAAGGCCGTTATTACGGCCAGAGGTGTTTGTGCTGGGTCCTGATTTCTCAGGATCTATGCACCCAAATTGCGTGAAAATGGAAACACATGTCAGTTCTAGTATAATGCATTTTCCAGTGAATACCCGTTTATCATATGCAGTTCTTCTTGGTGTAGCAATTTTAATGGCCAGTAGTGTAGCTAACGATTTCTGTGGACCTGAATGCAACTTAAAGTCACACGATATTACATTATTACATCCTGACAAGCACGTAACACTGCTTTACACGAAGTGCAAGGAGACTATCAAGAAGGTACTCGCTCTGATACGGGAATAATATTTTAACGACAATGAAATTTCAGCAGTTCCGCGTTTCCCAACCGAAACCTCGAGGGAAGCAGTTTTTGTTTAACTTAGTGCATTTGACGTTCTCTGTACTCCCATGTACGAAGAAGAAATTTATGGCAGTGTGTTCCAAAAACGTGATGTGCTAGCACTAAAACCATCAGTCACTGGGTAAGGTAACCTTGAACTAAGAAATTTAAAATGAAGTGTCTAGGGTACAGCCCAATAGCTGATTGTTTCACTGCGTCAACGTCTCAGCAAACGTTTAATTTGTAGTGACTTGACTCTAGAAGCTACCGAGTTGCTAAGCAGCCCAGTTGCAGAGAGACAGGTGGAAATCTTGGTTTCACGGTTTAGCATTTTTATAGCGAGTTGTAGAGGCGGGCAGACGCAGGCGGCGTGACTCCGGAAGTGGGCCGTGCACCGGAAGTCGCGCCGCCGCCCCGCCCCCCGCTGCCACGAGCGCCCGCTGCCCGGCAGCAACGCGCTGCATCACGTGCTCCACTTAATTCTCTTGCTCTCCTCGTGGACAGCCACATATTTCAGCATTTACGTAACGCCCAATTAGCAACCGGACACCGGCGAAACATACGTGACAAACCGCACTGGGTACCAAGTTCAAGGAGAGCCCTAACTAATTTGTATGTAGCTTTAATTGTCCCCTCTGACGTTTTACAAGGTTCTTGACTGTAAAAATTTAACAACGTATTAAACGCAATCAACATATATTAGACTAACTATTAAGTTGAAGCAGCAGAGCAATGCAACCAGATTGTAAGAAATTTGGGAAGTATTTTAAACTGGGCCATTGAGGACCCAGTAAGAATCAGACACTTCTGCCACAGCACGAGCTTCCTTATATTGCTTACAATGCGAGATGTTTTCACAACCTACTACTAGCCCCCAAGAAACAACGTAGCTGACATTACAGTATTTCATACTATTTCGTCACTTAGTCGAAACATAAAAACTTGTCCACAACGCAGTGCATGGACTTCAGAAGATGAAACACCACGTGTATACGAAAGTGTTATGCCCGAAGGACAGCAGAACAATCGCATACGGAAGATATTGTGCAATTGTTACGTCTCACTGTAATCCACAATTAGCACTTACTAGACATACTGATGTCGCTGTCTTTACCGAATCGGCTAAACGTGACTTTAGAGCACTCTGACCTATCTTTCCTGAAAGTATTGGCTTCGGTGTATATATAAAAAAATATCTTCTGGAAACTGGGTTGTTTTTCCAGAAATGCTCAAAAATAGTCGATTCTTGCTCTTATATTTTTCCTTGTCGCGGGGGTCCTACAGCTGTCGCCGCATCCCGCATCTGTCACCAAACGCCTCGATCTTGCTATTCTTCGTCATCCTCTTCCTCTTTTCTCCATCGCGTCTTGGATACTATTTATTTATTTTTATTTACACGTCAAGTTCCGTAGGACCAAACTGAGGAGCAAATCTCCAAGGTCATGGAACGTATCAGCACATGAACTTACAACATAAAAGTAATAACAGATAAAAATAAATGTTCATGAACCTGAAAAAAGTCAGTCCGTAAGTTTAAGTAAACACTATCAGCAATAAAACAACGATTAGCTTAATTTTTCAAAGAACTCTTCGACAGAATAGATGGAGTGACCTATGAGGAAACTCTTCAGTTTCATTTGAAAGCGTGGATTATTGCTAAGATTTTTGAATTCGAGTGGCAGCTTATTGAAAATGGATGCAGCAGTATACTGCACACCTTTTTGCACAAAAGTTAAGGATGTCCGATCCAAATGGAGGTTTGATTTCTGCCGAGTATTAACTGAGTGAAAGCTGCTTATTCTTGGGAATAAGCTAATATTGTCAACAAGAAACGACAATAAGGAATATACATATTGAGAGGCCAATGTCAAAATACCCAGACTCGTGAACAGAGGTCGACAAGAGGTTCGTGAACTCACACCACTTATTGCCCGAAGCGCCCGTTTCTGAGCCAAAATATCCTTCTAGAATGGTAAGAGTTACCCCAAAACATAATACCGTACGACATAAGTGAATGAAAATAAAGTAGACTAATTTACGTGTCGAAATATCACTCACTTTTGATACCGTTCGAATAGTGAAAATGGCAGTATTAAGTCTTTGAACAAGGTCCTGAACGTGGGGTTTCCATGGCATCTTCTATCTATCTGAACACCTAAAAATTTGAACTTTTCAGTTTCACTAATCATATGCCCGTTCTGTGAGATTAAAACGTCAAGTTTTGTTGAATTGTGTGTTATAAACTGTAAAAACTGAGTCTTACTGTGATTTAACGTTAGTTTATTTTCTACAAGCCATGAACTGAGGTCATGTACTGCACTACTTGAAACCGAGTCAGTGTTGCACACAACATCCTTTACTACCAAGCCAGTGTCATCAGCAAACAGAAATATTTTAGAGTTACCCATAATACTAGAGGGCATATCATTTATATAAATAAGGAACAGGAGCGGCCCCAACACTGATCCCTGGGGCACCCCCCACTTGACAGTACCCCACTCAGATCCCACATCACAGCCGTTATCAACATTGTGAATAATGATCTTTTGCTGCCTGTTGCTAAAGTAAGAGAATAGAGAATATAGCATTTTCAGTTGTTAAATGACTTCTATAGCCGAGCTGTAGATTTGTGTTTAACGGCTATAAAATTTGCGTAGTATGAAATTGGGGCCCCACAGTTGTCAATACATGCGTCTAGACGTCGCGACACGGATGTGGTCCTGTGATACTTCATCCGGTGTCGCTTCGACCTGAGCGCACAGATCCTACAGATTTGTGGCTGGAGGTGGAGTCCTGATGACACGCTCTGTGCCATCCCCACACATTCTGAATGGCAGACAGATGGGGCCATGCGGCTGACCGTGCGAAAGTATCCATAGCTGCAAGCCACGCTTGGGTGGTGGGAGCCGTATGAGGACAAGAGTTGTCCTGGTAACATAGGGCATGGAGCGTGGGCGCTCACCAACAGCCGATTTACCGCTTGCAGAACCTCATCCATGTACCGTGCGGCTGGCATGCAGCCCGTTAGGAACACACTAGCGGTGAATGGGCTCCGTAGGATAACGCTCCTCACACCATCGCACCAGGCTGCTCTTCGGGCGCTCTCCACTCCACCTGGAAGACAGAAGCGAGAATCGACACTAAAGATGACCTATCCCCCTTGCCCGTTGTTGCAGACACGTCGGGTGCGACGCCGTGGGTGTGTGTGAGTGGCAGGCGTCCTGAAGGATGGCCTGTGGGGATCCCTGCATCATGCAGCCTCCTGCCAATGGTATTACCACTTGCAGGATGTTGTACAGAAGGCAGGACAGCCCACTGAATGGCTCTTATCGTTTCCGTTGGACCTGCATGTGGTCGGTGAAGAATCCTTCGGTGCTCGCTATTTGTGGCGCGTGTCTGACGTCCCGGTCCTACATATCGTGCATGCGTGCCTCCCTGTATCCACTGCCTCTAACAACGAGCAATGGTGATGTCCGTATGACCGGTGTGGTGCGCAATACGACAAGACCGCCCAGCCTTCCTCAACCCCACGATGCTGCCCCTCTCTAACTCGTCTAGCTGGGCAACATACTGTCAAATGTGTCGCCTGGTACCACGCATTTTCAGGTCATGCTTTAGTGATGCTGTTTGCACTGATACTGGCCGGTGCAGCCGTTTGGGGCCTTAAATCGACCTATGTGCACATCACGGCTCCTGCGCTCCTTGAGCACACCTACTCAGCTTGCAGTGGATCGGTTGTGTCCGTCTGGGTAACGTCGTTTTTACGACAATGAGTGTACATTTGTTCTATAACCTCACACGCGCCATGTATTGGCTCTTCGTTTAAAAATAAAAATGCGAAATATCTCAAAATTCCTGCAACAGTTGAAGTTTGTGTTGCATGACCACATTTACGCTATTTTCACTGAATCGAGAGAAATTTAAGTGCTTTTACGAGGAAAAGCTGCTAATGGAATTCAATTCTGCAATTCTGACGATAATGTGGCTTGGTTTATCCTGTTCACTTAATAATCCACATTTCGAACTACGCTTGTATGACAGGCAGAGTGCAAGTAAGAGGATGTGTATGCTAAAACAGGTGAAAACCTGAACAGTATGTTCAGTGTTTAATTTTTTCCGTTGCATATACTGAGGAATATTAACAGCAGGAGTAAGTTTTTCTTGGTACTAATACATCTGTTACAAAAAATTCTCAAAGAAAAACGTTTCATTCATATCAGTGAATATATATAATTTGAATACTAATATCCGTG
This sequence comes from Schistocerca serialis cubense, assembly GCF_023864345.2. Lineage (NCBI taxonomy): Eukaryota > Metazoa > Arthropoda > Insecta > Orthoptera > Acrididae > Schistocerca > Schistocerca serialis. The sequence goes on along the minus strand of NC_064640.1, from coordinate 342,810,835 downwards.
CTCCTTAGAAACCCCTAAAAAAAAAATTTGGAAGGAAAAAATTTGTGCAGAGCAACAACAAAGACGTGGGCTGAAATGCATTAATTTAAATTCGTCAAAACTGTGCATTCTGCAGTATTTTAGAACTTACAACGCTGTTTAAGTCTGCTTACTCCGTTCCCACAACAGCACAAAAATCTGCAAGATTCTTAGTTACTAGACGGATACATTTTAATTCAGAAGTGATTCCTGCAGTTGACAATTTTCCACATGACTAATAGTTGGGTAGTCCCTCGTGCAATATGGTTGACAATCGCAGCGATCGACAGTTGTAAGCTAAGTGCGCGCTCAACGGCGGCGCAGATGTTGCAATGGATTTCGATCCTTACAATGTGGGAACTAGAACGAACAAGGAAGACCAGGTGACACTGATAATGAAGTGCACATAATAAGTAAATTGGGCGTAATGTATCACTACACACTAAGAGTAAAGCAGAAATTAATGGTAGTAATTGAGTAACAAAACTGTTAGCATCATACCAAATCAGAATTTTGTCACCAGCGATTTCGCACCACGGCAACGGCATACGGAATTATAGTGAGCGGTACGTTGTATCAAACAGGTAGACGCGATACAGATAATCTACATCTAATAATACTTGGAAAAATGATATATATCCCAGAAAATCGAGGACTTAACAGCACACAATAGGTGAATACGTAAATTTTCAAAAATTGCCGAATGTTTTGTGAAATGATTTATCAAAAATTAAGATGTAAAATAGATTAAAGAAACATTTCACGAGCCTTTGAATGATGCTTGAAATCACAACAGGAAGTGAGGTGCGTAAAGTAACTTTTTTCATTTCACAAAACAGTTGACCGAATTTTTATTTTAAAGTTTTTTCCCCAGAAAGCATGATCTTACTGACCCCCATTTGTTTTCCTACGCCTTCTGTTCTCGAAATGTAATGAATTCAGTACTTGATTCGAAGGAAAACATTTTGACATTAAATATCACACCAACTTATTTTTATGTGCAAAATAGACTTTAAAAGATGAATTTTTCAACGTTTCACTTAGCAGCGGCTAATCTAAGTATTTCAATTTTCCTTCAAATCATGGACGTTTTTTTAAATACCGTGACGTTAAGTTTTTTTTTACAGAACTAGACCTCTCACTGGTCAATTTGAGACACCACATTTATTCGTTTCTCGCTCTTCGTTTGGCTACTAAAATATGGACGAAAACTCATTTTGTAATTTATAGGGAGTAGTGTTTTCGCTCCCTTTAGACATTTGACCAACAAAAGCTGAAACCACTTCTGTGCCAGCAGCAAAGAGCATGGTACGTCAACGTCAATCCAGGAAAGCCTTTTCCGCATCACTAAGGACAGGGTTTAACATTAGGCGTGCGTACACTCTGATACGGAACGGCGCCGAGATTCACCATATCGCATTTCCACTATAATGCCATTAGAGAACTGAGAAGACAGACTTCTGCTTCTAAGGCGCTCTCTTAAGTACGTACACTCCTGGAAATTGAAATAAGAACACCGTGAATTCATTGTCCCAGGAAGGGGAAACTTTATTGACACATTCCTGGGGTCAGATACATCACATGATCACACTGACAGAACCACAGGCACATACACACAGGCAACAGAGCATGCACAATGTCGGCACTAGTACAGTGTATATCCACCTTTCGCAGCAATGCAGGCTGCTATTCTCCCATGGAGACGATCGTAGAGATGCTGGATGTAGTCCTGTGGAACGGCTTGCCATGCCATTTCCACCTGGCGCCTCAGTTGGACCAGCGTTCGTGCTGGACGTGCAGACCGCGTGAGACGACGCTTCATCCAGTCCCAAACATGCTCAATGGGGGACAGATCCGGAGATCTTGCTGGCCAGGGTAGTTGACTTACACCTTCTAGAGCACGTTGGGTGGCACGGGATACATGCGGACGTGCATTCTCCTGTTGGAACAGCAAGTTCCCTTGCCGGTCTAGGAATGGTAGAACGATGGGTTCGATGACGGTTTGGATGTACCGTGCACTATTCAGTGTCCCCTCGACGATCACCAGTGGTGTACGGCCAGTGTAGGAGATCGCTCCCCACACCATGATGCCGGGTGTTGGCCCTGTGTGCCTCGGTCGTATGCAGTCCTGATTGTGGCGCTCACCTGCACGGCGCCAAACACGCATACGACCATCATTGGCACCAAGGCAGAAGCGACTCTCATCGCTGAAGACGACACGTCTCCATTCGTCCCTCCATTCACGCCTGTCGCGACACCACTGGAGGCGGGCTGCACGATGTTGGGGCGTGAGCGGAAGACGGCCTAACGGTGTGCGGGACCGTAGCCCAGCTGCATGGAGACGGTTGCGAATGGTCCTCGCCGATACCCCAGGAGCAACAGTGTCCCTAATTTGCTGGGAAGTGGTGGTGCGGTCCCCTACGGTACTGCGGTCTTGGCGTGCATCCGTGCGTCGCTGCGGTCCGGTCCCAGGTCGACGGGCACGTGCACCTTCCGCCGACCACTGGTGACAACATCGATGTACTGTGGAGACCTCACGCTCCACGTGTTGAGCAATTCGGCGGTACGTCCACCCGGCCTCCCGCATGCCCACTATACGCCCTCGCTCAAAGTCCGTCAACTGCACATACGGTTCACGTCCACGCTGTCGCGGCATGCTACCAGTGTTAAAGACTGCGATGGAGCTCCGTATGCCACGGCAAACTGGCTGACACTGACGGCGGCGGTGCACAAATGCTGCGCAGCTAGCGCCATTCGACGGCCAACACCGCGGTTCCTGGTGTGTCCGCTGTGCCGTGCGTGTGATCATTGCTTGTACAGCCCTCTCGCAGTGTCCGGTGCAAGTATGGTGGGTCTGACGCACCGGTGTCAATGTGTTCTTTTTTCCATTTCCAGGAGTGTATATCTGTAGGGAACAAGGGTCAAGGTAACGCTGTGGGTTCTGACTAAGCATCTCAGTATCGTCAATTGTGACAGTGAGTGGGTGTATCCATGTATGATGGAGTGCTTGAGACTGCTGCAAGCAGTGGGATTTCTACAACGTCGGTTGTCTGATTTGGCGATGTCAAAATAGAAATACGAAGAGAGTAGGTGAGTCGGGCGGCAAGGAGGCAAGAGAGCGAGCGAGTGCCCGTTGCCGCCGCTTAATAACTTAGGGCGGCGGCGATCGTTAAGTTTGTTTACCGTGCGCTGCGCCTCGCCCCACCGCTATGCCCGCTAGAGCTTTCATTCTGCGCTCTTCTTCTGTTTCACGATCTGGCTGCGGCAAACTGCAGCCTAAGTTTACAATCAACTTCTTGCCGGGGAACCCACTCCTCTAGCAATAATAGGTATTTGAATAATAGATGATACCTGCAGTTGACTTATAATCTGTTAGGGAGACAGTTTTCTTCTGCGGGGAGAATTTATTTTATTTAAAATACAACCAAGAGAAGAACACAGTACAGCCTTGAAAGGCAAATTCTGATTAGCCCTCTAACACTAAAGAGGGAAAATGTGTTACTGACATCGTCAGTCTTGTTACCATGAAGCTAGGAAATTTTGGACACTTATTACTTTGGGTACAATAAACTTGTAAAAATATTTAGCGCAACATTCAGCTTCCTTATATAGCCTCCAACCCTCAATTTTGAGAGAAAATTTTCATGCTCAATGAGGTAATGCAAATATCGAAGATGGTCAAAATTAGCACGAAGCTTAGGACAACAGAAGAAATGAAGTATCTGCGTTACAAATTTGCCCAGTTTTACGAGTTTTGTTTAATCCATACCCAGAAAAACATCCGTCAAAAAGTTTACCAATTTGGGGAGATTATTTATATTTTAAGGAAGTTAGAAAAATAATCACAGGCCTATCGAGTGAACTGCATCAAACAAGGTAGTCAAAAAATTTTTAACACACCTACTTACCCATCAGTTCACTGGAACCGTATGAGTTGGAGTTGTTTTGGGGAACGAGAACAGACAGCGCGGTCATCGGTCTCATCGGATTAGGGAAGGACGGGGAAGGAAGTCGGCCGTGTCCTTTCAAAGGAACCATCCCGGCATTTGCCTGGAGCGATTTAGGGAAATCACGGAAAACCTAAATCAGGATGGCCGGATGCGGGATTGAACCGTCGTCCTCCCGAATGCGAGTCCAGTGTCTAAGAACCGCATCAGAAAAAAAGGTTACAGCACTTACATCTAAAACAGTATCCTTTAAGCAATGTAATTAGTTGAAACTGTTGGACACTTTTTACAAATTTAGCTGTATGAGAAAGTCACTACACGTTCATTATAACAACCTGAGCAATTGTGTGTGATATTTAGTCCTTTTTTAGTAAAAAATTCACAAAGGTCCCTAATTTCGTTGAGATATGCTTTCTACAATTTCAGCAGTCACTGTTCTTTCTGCAGCTATGTGTGCTTTCAGGAAGTTACCTCTGCAATCCTCAGCAACAAATTTCTCGTTTCCCAATGGCTGAATAATATTCCTGTACAATTTAGTTCTTTGTACAGATTGCTCTGCATATATATCTTATTTGTATCGACTTACATTCGGCGAGTTAGCTCTTCAAAATTATCGGCAGTAGCAGGAAGTTTCCAAGAAATCTACAGACACGTTTCTCTAGCAGCCAAAAAAAGAAACAAAAAGAAAAGCCTTTGGGTCGAGCTCAGGTGTAATGCACGTACTTTGGGTTCCCATCACTAACGGCAGTACCATCCAAGAACAAATACCAGTCTGGAAGGTGGGAGACGAGATACTGGCAGAAGTAAAGCTGTGAGTACCGGGCGTAAGTCGTGCTTCGGTAGCTCAGTTGGTAGAGCACTTGCCCGCGAAAGGCAAAGGTCCCGAGTTCGAGTCTCGGTCGGGCACACAGTTTTAATCTGCCAGGAAGTTTCAAATACCAACTGTGTTTTATGTTTGGTGTTGACCCGTATAAAGGTATTTAGGATTAAAAAGCTGAAGCGCGCTGTTGTCACGAAGTAATAAAATACAACCCGGGTTACCCAACTAAAAGGAAGGGGTGGAAGGGGAAAACCGTTTCGAGTTATTTTGCGGTTAAGCCATGAGCATCTAGTATGTACTACAGTATTTTGTGTTATACGTATTTCTGGAAGCTTTGAAGATCAAACGAAGTCTGAACTATCTGTAGGCTACGCTCACGTTCTTTATTAAAGTTAAAATTGCGTTTTCAGAATTATCGTATATTAATATATACTATACTGTACTTAATAGTTTTAGCATATCGCAGGAATACGCAACGGAAAACAACCAAGCTAATACACAACTGTTGGCAGTTTAGCTTTGTTTAGAGCGGTTAGTCGGTGGGTTGGGAAGCAACTGGCGAGCGTTCACCTCTCGCTCCCCGCTAACCGCAGTGCATCACGCTCTCGCCATGAATTACTTCAGGGAGTACAGGATTTTATCTGTGATTTTCGGAGTTTTTTCACATAAATCTTGTTTCGGTTGCCTGAGTTTGGTTAACTTGGGTTTTGCTGTATTTCAGGTAGAAAGTTGCCCTATTTTATTTAGAGGACGACGTAATTTATAGTGTCTGCACTAGTTAATTACAATCGTAAGGTCTCCAATGGTATTTCACGAAGTATAAAATTTGCTGTTTTACACCCTATACTGACATTGCCAGTTTGGTGGGAACAGCGAATTGGTACCACGCAACCGTAAATTTTACGAGGTTTTAGTAATCTAGGGTTAGTAACTCTGGTTGCTGACATGCAGAATGTCACGTGCCTTCCTTTATGTACAAACTCAGAGAATCATACAAGCGTTCTAATTACGCTTACCAGTTCTACTACTCGAAAAAGCGAACCGCAGACCCGGCGTTATCGCGAACTAACTTGTCCACTAGGAGCAGCGGAGTTCCAGATCAAAGTAGTGTGCGTTGCAACCCCTAAATGCAAGTACGGGAAACAATAGCGGGGAACTTTGCGGGCAGCGGCTTGCTGTTAACGTCACTCATATCTCATTGACTATACTGACGAATGAGTTATTAGGCAGTAATTTCTTGAGAGCTTTTGTCTAACTTAACTATATATCAATGATAGCGAGAGTAGACTGAAAAATTGTCTACCTCTGGGATACGGTTTTTAAAAAGAGTAAACTAGTCATGCGCGGAAAAGACGAGTGTTTCTAGTAAGGCATATTAAATTAGATTTTTTATGAAAAATTAAATATCCACACAGAGGGTCGAGAATGAAGCAGTGAGACTTTCCTCCTACATAGGGCGACAACTCAGCAGCCTGCTACCGCAGGCAGTGTTGACCTCTGTCTCTCCCCACTACACCCACAAGTGGCGTGCGCGTAAGTTTCAGTAAGGAGTAACAGCTTTAACAGTAAACTCTTGTGTCTGCTCCTCGTCACAACAATGAAATCTCAAAATATTATGCAGTAGTACGCAGTCTCTGTGAGAGACTGGCTGAGACTGCCACAGTAATATACGGGACGCTTCGCCACACTTACGGAAACGTGGTTTTATCAAGTGCACAAGCGTTTCAGTGGCCCACATTTTTTTTTAAGGCAGAAGCGATGTCTAAGATGAACACCGCAGTGTGCGACCATCAGCAGCACGGACTGATAACACAGTCAGGATGAGTGGACTTGTGCAAGCTGATCGAAGATCAATCTTGAAAAAGACTGCAATCAAACTGAACACTAACGGGAATACTTCGCCTGACATTAACTGGAAATCTGAAAATCAGGTAACTGTGCCAAAATGGTTTCCAATAACTTCATACTGCAACAAAAAGATAAACGGAAGACTGTAGTTGCTCGTCTATTTGAACAAGAGGAATTGATCCAGAATTACTTAATCGAGTTATTGTCCAGTAATATATGTAATAATGTTCTGGTGCAGCCATCTTTAAGAAAAGCAGCTTTAGTCGCTTAAAAACGTGCTTTAAGAATAATATGGGGTGCTCACGATAATCTTTTAGACATTGGTTTAAGGAGTAGGGCATTCTAACTACTGCTCCACTATATTCCCTCACCAAGTTTGTTGTAAATGAAACACTACAATTGGAAAGGAACAATGATTTATATAATTAGAACAACAGAAGAAGAAATAATTCCACATTGAAGTTGTATTTAGCATAAGAAGTGCACAATGCTGGTTCAAATGGCTCTGAGCACTATGGGACTTCTGAGGTCATCAGTCCCCTAGAACTTAGAACTGCTTAAACCTATCTAACCTAAGGACATCACACACATCCATGCCTGAGGCAGGATTCAAACCTGCGACCGTAGCGGTCGCGCGGTTCCAGACTGAAGCGCCGAGAACCACTCGGCCACTCCGGCCGGCAGTGCACAATATGCAACAAAGTTTTGGCTACTTACTCAGCGATATAAAATATCAAACAGAGGACAAATCAAATTTTGAAACACTAAGAACGTTTCTCCTTGGCAACGTCTGTTCTGTAGAATAATTTCTATTATTGTAAAGCGTAAACGGTGTTGGACAGGAATTCGTAACTCGTATCTGTGTAAAAAGAACTTCTAAACGTTCGGCATGTAACAACATATACAAATTAAATTGCGATGTGAATGTAAATTGACCTGTTCCACATAATTAACATTTATCACACAAAATCATCCATGGAACACGGAAATGACTAGTGATTAAACTAGGTTTTTCCAGTACGATCCCAACACGAAAGGTTAAGTTAAGCACTGGTCTTGGTAGGAATCGCGAAGACTAAAGAAAGCGCGCATGTCTAAGTCAAAAGTTTCTCCGACTCTATTGGTATTGGGCACAAAGAACATTTACTTCCAGGCGCGACAACAAAAGAATATTACTTCCAGGAAATTCTCGGAAAACATGGAAATCGCATCCGCCGTGTTCGTCCACAGAAAGCTAACAACTGGATCTTCCATCACTATAACGCACCGTCCCATACCGCATTGCCTGTTGGGCAGTTTTTGACGTCTAAGTCAATTGCAGTGCTACCACAACGTCCTTATTCTGCCGACATGGCGTCGTGTCTTTATCGCCAAAAGTGGAGTCGATGGGCATTTTACAATGGTACAGGAGATTCAAACAGCTGTACCAAGGGCCTCTGCTCACAAACCAGAAGATGAGTTCCAGAGAGACTACTAAGAACAGTAATACCTATAGAAGAAATGTGCAAACGCAAGGGAGTTACTTTGGAAGTAATGCTAGCGTAGTTGGTTAAAATGTACGTAAACGTTTTTCTAACCGATCATTATTGTCGCATAGAAAAAAATTTACCGGGCGTTTCTATCTAAAGGCTAATCTCCGAAACTACTGTAGGGAATTTTATACGGTTTTCACTAATCGACTTATTCACGAGGAATGTTTGTATACGTAATTAATTACCGCTAAATTGGACAATAATCCGGCCGCAAATGTTTAGTGCTACCCGTTGTGAAGCCGGAATGGCTCGCTAGTCGAAACTGAAGCTTCCTGTGGGTTATTCATCGAAACGTGGAACCGCGGGCACTGCACTACGAATATGTATCACGCTAATAGAGTGCGAGGAGTATTGTGTTTGCTGTGTTTACGGGTTTGGTTTACACTGGACAATAGATACATAGTTATTAAATACATCTGTGGCGCAGAGAGAGAGAGAGAGAGAGAGAGAGAGAGAGAGAGAGAGAGAGAGAGAGAGAGAGAGAGAGAGAGAGAGACTAACTGAGTGACGTTTAGCGTGAAAATGCTACATACGCAACATGATTTCCCACCTCAGCTATGTAATACAGCACTTCTGTGAACTGAAACCCGTTTATACAAAATACAGAATTCACGCTACATTCCATCTTCATCTTCAGGAAACAATGCCGCTTGCGGTGGTTCGAACTGTAATAGTGGTTTATTTTAAAATGCGAGACTGGAAGACATCTGTAGTTAAGTGACTACCATTCACAGCTCAGATCGGAAGTGAACTTCTGTGTAACTTGACACGCATACTGCAGCACGCGACTGTGTAGAGAGGTTGTGAGGGCGGCGGTATGCGCACAACTAGGCAGTCAGAGCGACTTGTCGCGGTAGCCGGGAACCCAGCCCGACCGGCCCGCACCAGGCTAAAATTAGGCCAAAACGCGAAGCCTGCCAAGTGCACAGATTGTCACGCCAATACCTACAAATACCCGCGTGTGAGACAAAGCGCACCACTGCGGGATAGCTCCTTCCATATTACTGCTACGCTTATTTCCAAAAGGTCGAGCATTAGTATTCCTGTACAGCTCGAGCAGCTGGCGTGCACACACACTCATATACGATGGGTGTTTCAGTTCAGTAGCCAAGATGCATCTACAATGATGCAAATTTCTGCCACGTGCTCTGAGTTTGGTATGCATGCCGGTGCAGCTTATTCGGCTGCCAAGCAACTACAACTTAATAGCTCTAGCTAGTTTATTTTCAGAGAAATGTAATGTGCCTGTTTCTCACACGCGTGGATAACTTTGGTGCTACCGAACGAATACAAGGCGGCTGATATCAATTCTTAGATATATCGAGAGCTGAACTGATCTAATTTAGAGCATATTTTTCTAACAAAACTATCCTCTCGTAAGGCGGAAGTCGGTTTGGCATCCGAGTAAACTTGTGACATACATTAAAAAGAATGTTCGGGTGGCTTCAAGATTTGGACACACATTTGTGGAGAAGAATCATCATAGCAAAATTAAATATAGCCCAACCTAAGAAAGGAACTACCCGGCTAGTATTGCCCTGTTTCAAGTTAGCAATAAGAATAATTGCTCATTTCCTCGTGTTTTTGACTTCAATCGGCTTTGTGGAATGAGCGTTGATGTTACGAAACTTTTAAAATTTGAAAACTGATAGTACAGAAATATTGGATTTCAGCACCAACAAACAAAAACTAGCTGTCAATTGTCTGAAACCAGCACCACACTGCTCTAACCTGGCATTTTCACTGACCCATTATCAGGAACTTGATTTTTATTACTTCTTTCTCATAATTTAGAAGTTTTAAACATATCTACTCCAGCGTGATTTACGTTACAGGGTAGCAGGTCAAGTGGTTATTTGCTACTTTTCGCAAAATGTCCGCGACTTCAAGAAATTTTCGGGTTAAAGAGTCTTTCCCATGCCCCATATTTGAGATATTCCTTCAGGTTCTAAACAACACCCGCGATGAGGCTGCATCAAAGTGTTCTCTCACTCAAGCAATGTGATGGTATCCTATTCAGTACCTCCACTCATTCACTAAATATTACCGCAGACAATGTTAAAAAGTGATGAGGGGGAAGGGAGCTAGCATGCCTCACGAAAGACCTAATTACGTGAGACACCCGATACACAGTAGTCAACAAAATGTCAAACTTCATGCAATAATTCTGCAGGGTTAGCTACAGCCCACAATTTTTTTATGGTTTTTCCTAGCGATTGGACATACTTTTGTATTTGGTATGTATGTGCAGCGACTGTCTTTGAGGAGAATGTCTTGTTTACCTGAGATTGAAATGCATCCATTTCTTTGATATTGTTTCCTTATCCGTTTCCTGAGAAACAATGTTACTTCAATGTACAGGACTGGGCGGTCTGATATAATCATCTAGGAAGTTCCATTCTCGTAACAAATATTCGCACTGGGCCATCCCTTTAAGTTCTCCGTATAACAAGGAAAAGGTACGTCAGTTATTTTAATCACAATATAATGGAAGGTAAAACGTCTTGTGAATCCAAGGGTTTGACAGTTATAAGTTACTGGAAGTGCTGTGTTAGCGGCTATTACTGCTTGCGCCCAGGACGAAGTTTTGTCACGCCACTGAAGAGGCACCACCAACAACTTTTAACTAGCATCTATGAAAGGAATTTTTATCTGAATATAAGTTAGTGCCGATCAGTTTGAGTATGTATTTGCGGAGTTTACACTTCAGAAGTAGGTGAACTACATCGGGCGAGCGTAACTTAATAGTATTCGAAACATCTCCAGTGCTTAAAGGGAGAAGGTACTGTATCTCAGACATGTTAAATTGGCCGTTTTCAATGCAACTTTTCTCAGGAAGTATTAACAGCAGAACATGAATTTTTTTCACATTTACACTATTTGCTAACAAGCTGACACTTTAAGAATAGTCTATTAAAACTTATTTTGAAAAATTTTTTAAGTCCGTTTTTCGGATAACGTTTTGCAATAAGAAATATGGTTCTTTATATTATAGCAAGGAAGCTGCGCCAAGTCACTCCAGTCACGTTTAGTAAGACAAGTGACCGAATCAGAAAATTTACATTAAGCTAGAAAACAAAAGTTGCGGGGAATTGCGTTTGAAGCGTTACTGACCTTGCAGTATCCTCAATACACTCCGGTTATGTACTCATTTCAATTCACAGTTTCTTTCACTGTGTGTCAGATTCTCCTGCCAGTGGTTTGCAAGCAGCACGCTGTAAAGAATCGTATTTCTGAATTTCTGTTTACGGTCTTGGTAAGTTCACAAATGCACAATATTATCCCTGCTGTTAACCCCTTTCCAATATGATGCATGCCATAGGCAAACCCATTATTGTTTTCACTATATCCACGATTTTCTTTCTTTCCAGTTCCCCAAACCTTTTCTTGAAAACTGAGGCCGATCTTGGCATTCTTTGCTCAGGAACAGAAACACGTATTACGTTACTACAATACGGAAGAACCGAATACACGACAACATAACCAATACCTGAAGCTCAAAGCGACGGAAGAAATGTCCCTAGACTTATGAATTTAAATGTAAGTCACAGATCAGCAAGTGGGCATTACACACTCTGCAGGCTGTCATTTAAACCGACATTATGGTCTATAAGTATTAGGTATAAAAGACATTCGAGCAAAGTATACTCAAACTATCAATTTTTAAAAAGTTATTTTCGTTATTTTCCAGTTATCTTCTGCCCTGAATCGGATGCAGTTTTAGGAATAACACAGCGACTAAGTAGCAGAGGAAAACTACCAAATAATAAACTATTAACAGTTTTATTAAATGCTGATTAAGTTCAACCGTAGGGTAAACTCTCATATTTTTGTGAGCATGAAATACAAACCGTGATGATATTTTGGCGCCTCAGTTCGTGTGCACCGAGACAGCAGTTAACCAATGGGAAACATGCAACGAGACTTCACTACAGTGGTAACTTCCTTGGGTATTCCCTTCATTAACGAGCGACATTTTACGAAAGAGAGAAAACCAAATTAGATGGCACAATTAAAAAATGGAACTCACTCATGACGAATTCACATCCGAAACTGACCATCCTGATTTAGATCTTCTGTAATTTTTCAGACCCACCTCAGACGCATAACAGCATCGTTTCTTCAGTAACTGCACGGTCGATTCCTTCCTCCGACTCTCCTAATGATTTAGTGCTGTGTCTTTAATGGTCACTAAAGCGACGTGATAGTTCCTTACCTTCCTCTGGAAGAAAGAAGGTTCCAGAAATAGAATAGCGTCTGGAAATTGGTACTGAAATTACTTCCAGCAAATCGCTAACAAAATAATTCGGATCGAAGACATCGCGTCCATCTTTGTCACAAACTTTTTGTTAGAGCCCTCAGAATGATAGTTATTGCGAAACAGTTTGCTTTCTCGAGACTACTGGGATGTAGCTGCGTTCGCTATGAACGAAGGGAACGGGCTAGATATCAGTCCGTGTCCGGAGAAAGTAGGTTCTCCCCTTCCATGTTGTCAGTGTGTCCCGGTCTGCTTGCTTCCGTTCTACAGGATTTCGAAATCTTAGGGATCAATGCCTTCCATGTTACTTGAAACGTATACGTTTGGCCGTTTCGGCGCTGCCCACACTTCAGAAAACACAGGAATGTGTTTTGTTTTGCAATTTTAAGCTCAGGAAAGCTGCTTCACAGAGGAAAATAACGTCAAATCTCAATTTTTCTTCAACATCTACATACATACTTTGCAAGCAGTATTTTCCCGGCATTTTTCTCTTGTTCCACTCGCAAAGGGAGAGAGGGAGAAAAAACCACTTCGTTTCCGTACGACCCCTAATTTCTCTCGTCTTTGCGATCCTTAAGCGTAATATACGCTGACAACAGTAGAATCGTTCTGCAGTCAGCCGCAAATCCCACTTCTCTTACTTTTCTCAATAGCGTTTCGCGAAAAGAAATTCGACTCACATTTGAGTTCACTTCCATAATGATCATTTAATCGGATCAGATGGGGATCCAGTACTCAATTCGCACAAGTATTCCATACGGTTTCCTAAAATTCTACCAATTAGTCGACTATTAGCGTTCCCTATTACCGACTTCTTGTGCTCGTTCCGTTTCACATCGTTCTGCAACGTTACGCCTAGATATTTAATCTAGGTGACAGACGGCCCACCACTAACGCTGTCTTTCGGGGATGAAGTCTGAACCGGACAAGTACGATACAGGAAGTTCGCTCTGGCTCTTTTGGAAGAACCACCGTAATGTTGGCCTTGGATGGTTTAGGGAGATCTGAATTACGCAATGGAGATTTCAACCTTGCTTATCGGGAGTGCGGGCCGACAGTGCAAACCACGTTTACTATTGGTTCTTTGCACAGGATTCTGAACATATGTGCATCTTTCTTGTGGTTCACTGATACCACATGAAGCCCACACTACGAAAATCGCAACAGGATCCCAATCGCTTCAATTCGTCTGGGTAACGTCATAACGTCACTGCATAGAAGAGAGCTGTGTATCTTGGTCGTAACTGGCGTTGAAACTTCTCTTTGGATTAGTTAATTCTTTAGCTTCCCTTACTCAAATTACCAACGAAACAATATTTCTGACAAAGGGATTCAGTAGATATCCGAATTAAATCCAGATTAAAATAAATCGCTGTGCAGAGAAGCATCCATTAGAGCTTAACTCTAAAGTCTCAATTTCTATAATGCTGATTCTTAGAAATTATTCTGCTTGTGATGCAAGTAAAGTGTACGCATCCAACACAGGGAAACAGGATCTGAGATTCAACGCTATGCATGGCTATATAACGTGTATACTCTAAGCTGTAGCGGGCTGTAGAAATGCTCTTAACATCCCTTTTGTTTTCACACCATTGGGCGACCGATATTACTCAACAGCCTACAATGCCTACAGCAAACTGCTTCGCCTGTGTTAATAGCCAGTAGCTGCATCCGGTCCAACGTGATCAGTCTTCGTTTGAGATAAACCTACCACCCGAACTTTTATCCCAGCGTCGGAACTGAATACGGACATACGAACAGCAGAGTCGACCAACACAACCGCGAACATCTTCACTATCAATCCCTGTAACCCAGTTGCTTTCCATGTTCCCACGATAGCGCCGGTACATCACCCCATCCACGTAAGTACTCGAAATTATGTGCAACAGGCAGCGCCCAAAACCGCTAGTAACGCACTTTTTCATCTTTCTCCTTCTGGGTGTGTGTACGAAACTACGCGTTCCAAAATCACGCTAATTTTTTTTATCACTCTGGTGGCGCAGTGTTGTTGGAAGCTGCTGTCATGTCTAAGAATTCCCAGTATTTCGTTGCTTTCCTAAATGACAGTTTTGTTATCTTGCATTTGAAAAACTCATTTTGAAGCGCTTTAAACAATACAGCTGACTTCATATTTGTCCGAAACTACAGCAACTAGTCTGGTTTATACCATTTGCTTCCTCAAACATGACGCCAAAGAATAGGAAGTAACATCAGTTTAATAGCGTCAGTGAGGCTGGAAAGAAAAGATATTTAAATAATGAACTACATGCACGAAAACTCATGCGTAAACTGAATGACGAACATAGAAATAAATGTTTCTCCATTTATTGCACATCGAATGTTCACCATTCAAAATAAAACCTTGAAGGCACAAAATGTGGAAATTTGAGATAGAAAAAGTGTCCATCCAAAATCAAAGATTTTTTAAATGTTTCGGCGAAGCTTTTATGTTCTTTGACAGATTCGAGGAACAATACAGTCGATAATCAAAATCGTCTTCTGTCTGATCAGATAATCTGCAGTGGAGGTTTTGCCACGAAGTGCGGACTCACGGCTCGAATTTGGAAAATCCGCCGAGCCCTCGCTGTCTTATGTTCCTACTCAGTCCCCATGGAATCCGTCTTACTGTTATTAGCGTTACTAAAGTTGCTGAGAATTTTCACGTTGTCTCAATTCATTGTCGAGGAAGTTGGCGCTTTACTTATGCCGCACATGTTTGCTGCAATTAGACACCCGTTACCTTAACATATATTCCATTGACAACTTTGGCGGTAAATACTTCGCGATCTGCCCGGGAGCTTCGCAGTACAGTGCAGCTAGCAAATTCTGAGATTTCCAATAACTGCCGCTACACTTGCGTACGGAAGATAAATAACCATTATTTATTTTCTCCCACAACACTTTTCGAGGGTTGAGGGTTTACAGTTTACACCATGATCTTCAGGTCGATCAGTGAACTGCATTACACTTTTGTTTGCTGAAGGTAGCCAGTTGTCTCAACCCCATTTCGCTTATTTTTAACGAAAGGAAGTTCAAAACAGACAAATGGCTATATCCAGCGAACATAAATTTGCTGTAATCCACTGATCCACTTTAAGGTGAGTGTGCAAGCCCTCGAAACGCATAGTGGGAGAAAGAAGTGACAACTTTTTTATTTTTTATTTCATGAACAGTCAGTCACAGTTTCAAAACCACAGTTCAATATTGGCGACATTTACATGAACCCGATTATTAAAGGTTGATACACTACGTTCGTTTTATGAACACTGGAAACTGCCCGACATCACACTTCGTTGTCCTTCACTATAACATGAAATACCAATTATTTCTGAAATTATAGTTAAGGAACATTATATTGCAGAACAACTCTTCGGAAATTGTGAATTAAAGAAATAGTGACGAACTATTACTTACTTTGAGAAGATCCTACCGACCACTGTTGGTTTGACTAACTTCAGACAGACTAAGAACTCAACTCCAGTTCTCATCGGATAAAGAACTGTGATAAATTTTCCTGTTTCCACCAGTTCTTGGTCTCACAACAAGGCCACAGTTCCAGACACAGGTACACTGCCTTATCTGTAGTAGCGTTCTCGATGGTAACTTGCTGGCATTCACTGCCGCCTTCCCCATTACACAAAAAGTAGATATACTCTCATATCCAGTGATACAAAAAAGTATTTAGTCTGGATACTGTCAGTTGCAAATTGTCAGCGCTATTTTAAACATCAATTTTTGTAACCTAAATGCGTGGCGGTATCAACAGGCTCTCACTAGTTTTGACCAGTAGGTCTGAGGATAACTCTTGCGTCGTAAAAAAAACTTCGCGCTCTCTAACCAACAGCAGCTATGACGATTCGTCCCTAATTTTTGTTGTATATTAGGTGTTTTCTGTTGTAAGTGTACAGCTAGCAGTGCACGTTATTTGGAATTGCTCTGTTGTATCTACGGACTTAGCACAATACGGTTGCCCAAAACGCCAGACATACGATACACGATTCTACGATCATTACTGAACGAAACTATTTCTGGCTGTTATAATTTTATGACGTTCGGTACGTTTTGCATCTGAAAAAATATTTTGAGCACAAATAATATTCAATTAATTGAACTTCTTTACAGGAATGACTATTTTACGGATCTTTAAATCTCTGCGTACCTTAAAGAGTTTAGCGAAGAACTGTGAAGCGCCTGAAGACAGATGAGACAGTCCAAAATTTTCTACATCTACATGATTACTCTGCAATTCACATTTAAGTGCTTGGCACAGGGGTCATCGAACCATAATCATACTAACTATCTACCATTCCACTCCCGAACAGCGTGCGGGAAAAACAAACACCTAAACCTTTCTGTTCGAGCTCTGATTTCTCTTATTTTATTTTGATGATCATTCCTACCTAAGTAGATTGGGCTCAACAAAATATTTTCGCATTCGGAAGAGAAAGTTGGTGACTGAAATTTCGTAAATAGATCTCGCCGCGACGAAAAACGTCTTTGCTTTAATGACTTCCATCCCTCAACTCGTGTATCATATCTGCCACTCTCTCTCCCCTATTACGTGATAATACAAAACGAGCTGCCCTTTTTTGCACCCTTTCGATGTCCTCCGTCAATCCCACCTGGTAAGGATTCCACACCTCGCAGCAATATTCTAACAGATTGCGAGAACGTCTCAGTCTGACAACAAGTCAGCTTCGTGTAACTAAAGGCAAGGTCTTGCGGCAATACAAATCGCTGCTGCACCTCGCCTCATTTTGAAGAATTGCACTTACTGTCCGAAAACTACAAGGTCTGGCGGTCAGTGAGCTATTACCTACTGTTTTACAAATGTGACAGTCATCTAAGCTTCTGAGCGATACTATCAGGACAGCCCGTCTGAAAGACTGTGTTTAGCAGTGCGAGGTGTGAAATGCCACGGAGTCGCGTGCCCTACAGCAACGGTTAACTACGACCGTAGTCTGTAACGCGGCTGTTCGTGTCTTTAGAACACAGTTCAAGAAAAACCTACCCTGGAAACCAAAGAAAAATTTTAATGGAGAGAAAAAAACGAAGCGATAATTGTTACGAATTATTGAGGCAAACTAGAGCAAAGCCTGTATATATCGTGGGCAAGTTTTACATTAAACCACTGTTCGTTGATTACCTCCGTGTAACCGCGACCTGAAATCAACTGAACTAATTCGGAACAAACCAAATATATGGGAAAAACGCACAGACGAAGCGACTAAAACGGAAATGCATAGAAGAACGCGACGTGATGCTTTAATGTAGCAGGAACATTGTGGAACAGGTTGGACTTTGAACTACTGAAGAACCAAGTGAAGACGACATCATGGTCCCGATCGGGAGTAAGTTCTACAGACACACCAACAGCATTCACTCACGTGAATGACGAAACAAATTTCACATTTTAAGACTTACTTCAAAATTTATGGCGGTACAGTGCCAAGTAACAAGCTTCATCGCTGAGTAATACCTCCGTTTTTATGGATTACAAAAATGTGCTATGGTGTTAATATTCACCACTATCAATGTTTTGAAAAGGGATGTAATTTCAAACGTTTGTGTTATTCTTGCGATAGTTTTACAGTCATAGCGAACAGTGGTCACTGGATCACGTAGAGAGCTTACGGCAGCGGAGCACTGAAGGCGCTGTCGAGTCTGACTTTCGAAAAAATGGGTTTCCACGAAAGTCAACATCGCTGACCGAAAGTGCTACTCACCTTTTCAAATAATCCAAAATCACGTGAATCGTGCATCGTATTCGCACAGTTTTACGACGAATATAAAGTGAATCTTCCACAAAAACACCAGATAAAGACGCAGTGGAAGGAAACTTGACAGTGTTCCCCTATATCGAGAGCACTGTATGAGTAAAGTCTAGCCCTACCAATCACAGTTCAGAGCTCTAAACGTTGTCCCCCCACAGTAAACAGTGACGTTTACCGTCGTTTATAGTTACGTAGTTAAGTACAGGGTGACAATTATTGAATTACATGAAATAAAAGCATCATAACTTTAAACGGTTTGCGTTAGGACGTTCAAACTCTACGTTTGGCCGCGGGACGTGATGGGAGTTATGTGGTTTAGTGACAAACCCTACTTTCATTTGGATGGGTTCATCATCAGTAAGCGAAATTGGCTCATTTCGGGGACAGAAAATCCGCATTTCACGATCGAGAAGTCTCTTCACCCTCAACGGGTGACTTGTGTGCAATGTCCAGTCACGGAATAATCGGTGCGATATTCCTTGATGGCACACTGACTACCGAACGGTACGTGAAGGTTTTGGAAGATGATTTCATCCCTACTATTCGAAGTGACCCTAATTTCGACGAGATGTGGTTCATGCAAGACGAAGCTCGACCCCATCGAAGCAGGAGTGTTTGTCGTCCTGGAGGAGCGCTTTGGGGACCGCATTCTGGCGCTGGGGTACCGAGATGCCACTGGCATGGGCCTCGATTGGCCGCCACATTCTCCGGATCTGAACACACGCTTTTTTGTGGAGCCATGTTAAAAACAATGTGTACAGCAATAATCCCAAAACCATTGCTGATCCGAAAACAGCCATTCATGCGGTCGTCGACAGCATCTACGTTCAGACACTTTGGCGAGTCGTGCAGAATTTCGCTATTGGTCTGCGGTACATTATCGCCAATGAAGACAGGCATACCGAACTTGTCCTTGCCTAAATCCAAATATCTGTAGTGACATTTACATGTTGAAGTGTGTGCACACCGTAGTTTGATACTAACTTCCGTTTTTTTTCGTACAGTTCAATAATTGTCACCCTGCATACGATTTCAAAAAATCGTTTTTATATTCTCTTCCGTAGGTGAATTATCACACAGGAGGTCATTAATGCTTCTTGGCCGTTATATGAAATAAAGAAAGGGGAAAGAACTGGCAGGGAGGGTGAGAATTCATGCCTTCCAACCGTACAGTGCATGGTGATAATTCACTGGCGAAAGCTGAAAATTTGTGCCGCACCCGGACTTACCGCTTTTCGTGAGCCACCATCCGAACAAGGTTCCTGACCGTCTAACTTCCAACTTATCGCAGGCTGAAATGCAGCGTTACTCGTCCATTAACCCCCTACTCGCAAATTGATTCCCGTAGGCGTTCGGACGACAATAGTACATACACACTGAAACAAAAGTCAAGAAGCCGTCGCACTCTTACAAAAATGTGTATCTTTGAGTCCGACAGGACACCACGCTAGATGGCAGATTGGAACTGTGACGGACCGGGATGTTAACGTGCGGCCCAAGCTCGAGTTCCGGTCCGGCACACAATCTGCCAGGAAGTCTCAAATCAGTACACTGCTGCGGAGTAAAAATTCATCCTAGGAGTCATAAATACTTGATTAACGAAATTAAGGTTTAAAAATGTCCAAAGTGTCCCCGTAGTAAGTCAGCTCAACAGACCTACCTGCCTACACGCATGCAGATCCGTAGAGGAGCCTGCAATGTATGCGAACCTTGTCCTTCAGCCTGCGGTCGCCCAGGCTGATCCGCTTTCATGCCAACTGACCTGCTTTCCCCGACGCCACATTCCCAGTGAAACGTGTGGTCGCAACTGTTCGCTCGTCTACACACAAATAGTTTCGGAATTACAGCGGATGGAGAACTGTTTCCTCATACGCTGAATGCAGCAATGCGGCGGCCTTCTAGAGCTAGTATGCATCTTTTGCTAAGTAGCTCTAGCAACTACTAACCATTAAAAAAGGAACTCTTGGGAGAATTGTAGACTATTACATGAATATAATCACGTAGAGGGAGCCTTAGCAGAAAACGATATGGTAGACAGGGACTTGGACCGGTATTCCTACATTTGTTGGCCAGTTTTCCTTACTTTGCCATCTGAGCACATATCTTAGTTCTATCTAAAACACCTACATCTCCCGCTAACCTCCTACGGTTACTAACAGTGAGACTACTCCGAATGCCCCAGATGGCGACTATAGAAAGGTATACCAGCCAGATGTGTGACGATAGCTTGTATCTGCCACTACGGTTAAAATCTGTGTAGTATTTTCGAGAACACCAGAGATGGATAGAGAATGAATCGGGGCGACGGGGTGTGGGGAGATTAGTGATAAAGCTGAATGCTTTCTCTATCATTACGCCTTCTTTCAGGTTCAGAAATGCAATGTGCAAAGAACTATACTGACAACATCACAGCCCCTTTACACATGCAAGGCCCCCTTACGACCTCGCCAACTTATTAATTTTATAGGTGCTCATGGAGCCTAGAAATTTCACGAAAGATCTCTGATATCTATATGAAGATGGTATCTGCTCTTTAGGACATGTCCGAAAGAACAGATACCATCATATAGTTAAGAGTAACCGGCCATTGACCTCCTGTACTGGATGCACACGCATTGCCCGAACTCTTACGGGACTCGGCAAGATTGTCTGCCCCGAGTAACGAAGTGTAATGGGCAGGTGCACTACGAATGTAGTGTGTCGACATTAAGTTGGGAATGTGGGTCTCACGTGGAGCGTGCAAGGGATAAATCCCTGCAGTCGCACTATCCCCATCCCCTGTGCCCTCGATGGCTCAGATGGCTAGAGCGTCTGCCATGTAAGCAGAAGATCCCGGGTTCGAGTCCCGGTCGGGGCACACATTTTCAATTGTCCCCGTTGATGTATATCAACGCCTGTCGACAGCTTAGGGTCTTGATTTAGTTAACATTTCAATCTCTGATATCTTGCTCTGGCTGTATCCATCTAAGACCATAGTCTCCAGAGCCTTATCATGGCTCCACCTCACTCAGCGTCTCGCTCTTAAGCTAGATTTTGTTTTACAGGAAACACGCAAGTAGCTGCTGTATGTAACTACATTCAGGATAACATTTCTGGGCGCATCAGAATGACTGCATACAAACGGATTCATGTAACTACTGTTTCGGGAGCTAAAACTCATTCGCAAAGCACTACTTCAGCTACCATGGCGAGTCTGTCGAAATTTGTAACTTGCTCTAATTGTGAGCAACAACTTTAAACACAGACGACATCGGCATTTAAGGTACCGAGGAAGTGTGGAGTTAACTGAACTTCAAATGCAAGCAATCTTAATACTTTCCGTTTTTCCTTGTGCCCGTGTCTCGCATCATACCGGGTCACCATCGCTACTACCGGATTCGGCATGGTTAATGTAAGGACTGGCTTGTTGCCCCTTCTACCGCCACGTCGTTAGCACCAGGACGGAAAGCGTGTATCCCAACTGCTTGCGTACAGTGTTATCCATGTGGACTGGTGCAAAAGTTTTTGAAATGAATCCGAATAGCGCAACTAAGGCGGAGCTTGGGTGTTAACCCCGCAGTTACCAAGTCGGTTGTGGGAAAACGCCTAAAAATCAAATTCAGGCTGGCCGGTACATAGGTCGCGTCGTTAATCCGCTGGGCGCCCGAATCCCGGAAGCGACGTGCTAACACGCGCGGCTATCCGGCCGATTATCTTTTAATAGTTGTTAGTGAAGTGTGTTAACGACCAAGGGAAGAAAGCCACGTCTCCTTTATAGGCGATTGACTTCAGGAACTAGGTTGAACGCAAAGATCCCTTGAGTAGTAGGCACAGAGCAGAGAATGACGAAACTATGACAAATGCCGAATGAAGCGTGGCGCGGCAGTGACGGCGAGTTGCCATTGTAATGAGATCGGCGGCCATCCAAAGGCGCGCGCAAAGCGCTCAGACGCGCCGCCAGCTACAATTGGCGCGACGTGAGCAGCAGCTTAAGAGGGCCTGCGGCCCGGCCCCACATCTCCACTGCCGCCGATTAAGAAAACGGACCTGACGAAGTCAAACTACACAGCAAATACGCTCTGGTACACACGGTGCGATACGAATCAGTACTATCGTGAGAACGTCCCTTGACGCGCCATTAAAATTTGGGATTCGATGAAGCTGTTATGTGTCTACTAGGACTGATGCGACGAATGAAAATTTGTTCCAAGGCTGGGATTCCAATCCGGGTGTCCTCATTAGGCAGATACGCTAACCACTTCGCCACCTTGGCACAGTGGCTTTGAACAACGGCGTGGACTACCCTAGCGCGCTTCCCTCGTCAGTCCAAATTCCCATTCACGCCTCAGTCCAGTTTGTACTCCCCCCAAACTCTAACGGCATTGATAAGTGGGCTGAAGCGTGAATGGGAATTTGGACGCAGAAGGGAGTCCGTGCAGTTACGCAAAGCCATTGTGCCAGGCTTGCGTAGTGGTTAGTGTACCCAGTGATCTGGAGAGACCTGGGTTCGAATTCCGGCCTCGGTACCATTCTTCATCAGTAGCTTCAGTCTGCATATATAAATCATGTGAGACCTAATAAGGTCTCTAGTCCAATAGTTTAACTCGATCGATGAAGCTATGTTTTGACAAAGTTTTAAGCAAGTAAAGATAAAGTAAGATTGATAACGATTTCCAGTAAGAACATGCAGACGACTTACAGCGCCACTACATGTCTTGTTACTTGCTGCATTATGGTGAACTACGCGATTGTATACACCACGGCTCTTCCCTTGTCTCCCCGGGCAAAGAAGTTAATTTGTTGCGTAAATAGGCTGGGGAAGGAAGGGGCGGCTCAACAAACCCACCATACCTCTATTGACTGCACAC
Source organism: Schistocerca serialis cubense (assembly GCF_023864345.2). Lineage (NCBI taxonomy): Eukaryota > Metazoa > Arthropoda > Insecta > Orthoptera > Acrididae > Schistocerca > Schistocerca serialis. The sequence continues at coordinate 342,787,791 of NC_064640.1, read as the reverse complement.
TTTTTTCGTCTCCCGACACTGACCAAGCCAATGTACCGATTTTTTCTCAGTTTTGTGAAAAATCGTTTTGTATTACTATTTTGGGCATTTTCATATCCCTGGCCAATCCACACAACACCATGGAACTTATGTGACTGCATCTTGCTAACTGGCGGACGGGAATTAATATCTGTAGACCACTCCATCAGTTCTCGGTATGACGATCGGTGACCGTTGATTTGATCAATGAATAGCAATGAGCGTGGAAGAATCACTATCTAAAGAAAGTTGGTACTGTTGGTACTGTTTGTACTGTTTTAGGGCGAAATGCAGATCTTTTACCCATTGTAAGCGCTTTCTTCTATGACGGGGTTAGTGGTGAGCAGTAGTTTTGTGACAACTGTTAACGGCAGTGTCTGCTTGTACCATTTCGTGTTGCCTATCATGATAGCCACGACTCGTTCAGTTGTGATATGGTGCAGATGTGTCTGCAGCTGTCGGGCTTACATACTAGTCGGAAGTGGCCGACGCTACATACAACTGACACTAACAGTTTTCAGTTTACCTTAAAGTAGTTGCACAAAGCATGAACAGAATCAGAACGTGACTTGGAGGCTAGTTTTGATGACTGTCCTGTCGCGCAACCTTGTAGCAAATTTACTATTCTGGCGAGGACTATCCTGAACAACATACTGGACTCTGTAATTGAGTTACAAGTGCGAGGTTCTATTGTCACTAAGGTTCGATCTTTGAATTTAATGACGGGAAACTTGGTTGCTTGGTCGGTCGGTTGACGGGTGTGAAGGGACTGAACAGCGAGTTCATCAGTCTCTCGGTCAAGGGAGTTCATCTATGGTTAGTGATGTCCGCCAGAAACTTTGCGGACTGTGTAGGGATTTTAAAATCGACGCAACTGAAACAACGTTGACGCGAAAGCTGAGAAATAATTTAAGGAAATAAAAGCACTATGACGAGAGAAACTCCACCGTATTAAAGTTGGAATGTAGTGAATACCTTCTAGCCGCAGGAGAATTAGCAGTGGAAGTGAGTAGGCAAAAGTGTAATGGAGATAGTTTTGTCAATTACGAAACAAGGTGAGAGATGTAAGCAGGTCAGCTAGTGAGGGGGGCCAGGCGATTGTCCCTCGGGGCTCTGGACGCCACGACGGCCAACTTTTTATGGCCCGAATATTTTGCCTCGCTATCGCACTGTCTGGTGTAATTTTAGAATACCACCAGCAGTACCCACTTCATCTTCGGTGTAGCAAACGCTCGCTCTAGAGAGTACTAAGTTTCGTGTATACAAATTAAAACTGCCTTGAGATTTTACAGCTAATTAATACGCAAGTTTACGTCGTTTACCGATTGATTTCCACGTCTACTGAACTGGCGAGAATACTGCTTTGGATGACTTACTTCCCAGTCAGAACTGAACCGAACTGCACACCAGTGAGGGTAAATACAAGTAGTTTTTTGCTGCAACCTGTCCTCAAGAAAGACAGCAATACTGATTTTTGCTATTTACTTTGTGAGCTCTCGTTAATGTGTCGGCGGATATACAGGTAAATCTCGTTATACGCGATAATTATGTTCTGTGGAATCGCCGTGCATACCGAATTCGCTATCTAGAGTTACTTTATATGTAAATTATGCGGTTAGGTTCTCGTTTACTCACATGTTCTCTTTAAAACGGCCTTTTTAATATTTTTTACCAAAAATAACGATAAACTTTCTGAAACTCATTTTATTTCAATATTTATACACTTAAAAATTTAATGCTGAAACACACAATAATACACATTTACATTAAGACCATCTACATCCTGAACAGCATCAGGTTCTTCTACATCGGAAGAATGTGATGGTGCTTTAGTCAATTCAGTTGCCGTGGTGGATTTTCTTAAACGCAATTCTTAGTAGCTGAAGTGCTCTCGCTAGGCGCTTGACATTCATTTGAAGTGCCACACTGTTTTGCAAGGAGAATGTTCAACATTTCTCTTCACTACTCCTTTAGCATCATGTTCTTCAAAAAATTGTCATTGCATCTTTGATCATTCTGAAGGCCTCTCTCCTTAAATGTCGAAAATTTGCTTCGCAATACAGTTTTTTGTCACAACCTCTAGCCTCTTTTTGAATTCCTCGGCTCGAACCCCATCTGCCGCAGCTGCCTCCCCTACAATTTTTATGCCGTGAAAGCAAAACGAAGCTTGAAGCGATCAAATCAACTTCTGATGGCCGAGAAAAGTGCCGGATCGTCGTCGTCTTTCGTTAAATATGCATACAAGCTCTTGGCTTCAGTTTGAATAGCAGCTCCACAGAGAGGCACGTGTTGTTAGTTGTGGTACTCAGTCCAATGGTTTAGGTTTTTTCCTCGTTCTTTCCATCGCCTCCGAAAGATATTTTCTTACTAGTCACTCAAATCAGTTTAAGGTTGACAAGTTTTTCGAATTGACTACGCATTGTCACGAATATTTCTCACAGTAGTTTCACTAACGTATGTACCAATATCACAGCTACCCAGAACTACTTTATTTCTCCTGAATACGATCTCCGTACACGCTTCTTTCCTTCGACATTAACACTATTTCCTATTACTCGGCATTTTAAATACAGACCCTGTCAACTACGACTTCACAGCTATACTGGTCAGAACTGACGATTCACATCTGGACAAACATGACGAGATGTGCGTTCAGATGCGCTAACGCATCACTACTTCCCTTACTGTTAACAGATGGCAGCACTGGACTTAAATCTAAAATTGCGGAAATGCGAATAACGAATCCACATACAACGGGTCTGCCTGTAAAATGCACCATCGATTATTCACACACTTCATCGTAAACGTCAGTTTCTTTCTTTTCACACTGTCTTCACCTGGAGGAACATGCTAACTGCGTCAGCTAGATTGACGTGGTACATGAGAATGTAGCATGTATTTTTTCTCGCGTTCAAGTTTCTACATGAGAACACTACAGTTTTGAACACTTATGTGGGGCGCCACTGCATCTCTCACACGTGAATCAGCTCCTCAGTCATATGGACAAAACGCTGGAAGAGGGACGAGTAATTATGTTAAAAGGTCAGCGTCAGTCTCAGAAACAGAGGACTGACGTGGTCTCCCTAATTATCTACCTGGCATGTAACCAAATGAGCGACAGACATGCCATCGGTACATGGGACGACAAAATTTGTAGCTCAATGAAGTAGTCCAACATTCCCCCTCTCCTCAAAACGCGCAGAATCTTTTATGCACTTCATCCAGTGTCGTCAGAACAAACGACTTTTGCATCTTTTATTGCGTTTTACATAGCGCTTTGTATTCGTTTGTAGGTTTCATGAAAACCGACCGGTTGGAAAGAACGAATTAAATTTATCCACCAATTTCAAGTTTATTTTTGAGTTGATTGTGCGCTCGCCAAATTCTGAGATGCTACGGCCGCGAGAAGCAGCATTCCATTCACATGCTGTCTCCACGTGCCCCGTCTGCGAAGTGATATCGCGCTTTACCAAGCGGCTCAAGTGCGCAGCTACTACGTTCGACTTAAGATATTACTGAAAATGCACGCGTGTTAGATGGAACTGTAATCTTACACGCGGATAGCTGCAAATTTAGTACATAGTGACGGAACATCTATTTCTGCAATCAAATATTAGATCTGTTAAAGAGTTGCAAATCTTTTAGTAATGTGAGTCGCGTTGCAGATATCCTTAACGGCAGAAAACCGTTAAAATGAGCTACGAACTGTCGGATGTAAGTCGGGGTACAAATGAAAATATTAAAAGCAATTACACGTTAACAAACAGTGGAAATTTTATACCACGTTCGTTTTGTCGGAAATTTTCTGTGATAAAATTTTAATATCTCTGTTACGAAAGCGTCCGTTATTGGAAACCAACTTTTGTATACTGATGGAAACATTTACTGGAAAATACAGAAACAAAGTACTCTTCACTTTCCCTCCGAGAGCTGTTCATCCAGCTACAGTTACAGGGTGGACTTAAATTTTAACGTAATCATTTTTTCACATACGCAAAAAATTGCTGTGTAAACATTACTACTTAATTTCAGCCCGCGAAGTACTGGTCTGCAACGGGTAATAATTAAGATAGTTATGCATCTTAGACAAATTCTTCCGAAAATTTTGATGTTTTTGGTTAACAAGAATCCCGCACGACAATTGATTTTTGTCATTTTTATGTTTATGATACGTGAAGTTCATTACTCAAATACATATGTGCCAAAGCAGTTCTATGCAACTCAAAAATTCTCGATAAAATAGATTGACCGATCGACTTTAATTCAAAAAGTTCACATCCGATTTTATCGACGGGTCACATGGCTCCAAGGGAGAAAGATCGCCTACGACGTGGCTGACATAGGTTCGACTCCCGGCTGATTTAAGTATTTTAGTAATGGTGCATTTTCTGCCAACATCCCCGTTAAACGTGAAGATGTGGAAGGTACATGGCGCTCTATACTGGAAAGTCCTGCTTCGAGTTGTTTCTTTTTGTGTGTGTTTTCCGTTCGGATCAAATATTTACGAAATTTACATGTAACTATCAAATACGCTAATTAACACATATTAATTGCCATTTTATACGAAAATTATACCTGTTCTTATTTCAAAACACATATCGCAGACAAAAGTTCTTTGTTACCAATCCACTGTGAAAGATTAACAAAGTTTTTTTTTACATTAAAACATTACAAATTAATTCTTTCGTCTTTATGTATTTAATGTTTCGACGAAATGCTCGTGGAACATGCAGCACTGTTTAAAAATTTGCATCGCTCAGGAATAGAACCCAGCGACCCACGGTGCAGGCGCACATTCTACTATAAAGCTATGTGGACCAGCGACAAATCAGGCCGTGAATTGAGGAATTAAAGATGTTCCGAAAATTTCATCGTCGGTTTTCGTGAGAATTTTGGGAGTGGAATGAAACTGTTGCGGGGGATTAATATTTGAGTTCCTAATTTGACGTACCATAAATATAAAATTACAAAAATCCGATTGCAGTGCGGTTTCCTTTGAACTCTTACAGTTAGTAGAATTTCTGTTGAAATGTAGTGAACTTCAGATACATCACGTTTTATTAATTTTTCCCGAATAGTTCATATTACATTCTGCATCTTAGTAAATCACATTTAAGACATATTGGAGTGCATAGTTTCACGGCGATATGTACTAATAAAGTTTCCTCGGGATTCCAGCCGCGTCGAGTGGTTTAAAATCCACGAGCTCTCGGCCAAGTACTCCTCGGTCATTGTCAAGTTGTGACTTCTGGTTATTGCTGCCGCTGCTGCTGCTCCTGCCGTCCATTTAAGTCATTTCAGCCATCACTTGCACACGAAGTGAGACTCTAAAGAATTCAGCATTATGAAGCCATGAATCACTTTGACACAATTGGTGGCCTATGTTCCCCTACACACACAGATTTAAGTACAATTAAGATAGCCGCTGGTCGGAATATAAACACGATTCACGTATAACAGGCTGACAATGTTTCCATAATTTTTACCTATTATAAAATATGTTATATAGTCTAGCAAATTTCGTACTGTTCTGTCAATGAGGTAAATCGCTTACACGAAAACACATTTATCATACAACAGACAGTTAATTTTGCTTGTTACTAGCGATCACTAGTGACATTTTTAAATTAGGCTTAAATACATAAAGCAAGTACAATGGATGTAGACTGCGGTAGTTATGCAGGAATGACGCTTGCACAGGACTGACTTGCATCAAGATATGTATCAAACCAGCGTTTGAAGGCGAAAACCACAGCTACCACCTGAAAATTCATTGACAGCAGCTGTATTACGCGTAAATCTATTACGCAATAGTGTCTCTAACCCGGATTTCCCGCTTATAGCGAGCGGTCGGCTAAATCATTTCGGCTATCCGTGCACGCTACCCGGACCGACCCGAAATTAATCCAGCGCGTAAACATTGTTAAGGATGGCCCTTAATACCCTGCCCTCTTACTGTCACATGTTTAGTGATTGGTTGTTGGATTTAAAGGGACCAGGCTGCGAGGTCATCACTCCACTCTGTATGCATCGAACCAAAAATAGTTCTCGGAAGGAGGATAGAAAAGGCAAAACCTGGGAAGCCCAACTGTAAGCAAGATACATAAAGACAGAAAATCAAGGAGAAGTGGGAGACGTGTGAGAGGGAGGAAAGGTGCGCGAGCCGCTCTGCCCAGAATGCAGTTGTAGGTCCCCGGAGCACGGTATGCGGAGGGAGACGCACTAGCACTACCTCACCGCCCGTTACCCCAAGAAAACGAGCACAGACGAGATGATACAATTTTAGCAAACATTAAAAACGGTAAACGTGGAAGAACAAGAAGTATAAATTGGTGGGAAGGGTAAGGGCCCGGCCAGATCGCTGAGCAAGGGCCGCCATAGGGCCAGAGCGCGCGAGGGGTGCCCTTCAACCTTCAGGCGGTCAATGAGGAGAGAGTGCCTGAACTCTCAGAGCCGAGTCGAAACAATCACTACACGCAACAAACGGCTACACGGGTAGCAGGGGTTGTGTGGCGTGGGTTGGGCGGTCTTTTAGGTTAGATGGCCTTGGGCAAGTACAGAAAGGGCAACAGCCTCAACGGGTGCGGGGCAAAGTCAGGACATGCGGGGACCAAGCAGCAATCGGTATTGTAATTGTCAACTGCCGAAGCTGCGTTGGTAAAGTACCAGAACTTCAAGCGCTGATAGAAAGCACCGAAGCTGAAATCGTTATAGGTACAGAAAGCTGGCTTAAGCCAGAGATAAATTCTGCCGAAATTTTTACAAGACGGTGTTTAGAAAGGATAGATTGCATGCAACCGGTGGTGGAGTGTTCGTCGCTGTTAGTAGTAGTTTATCCTGTAGTGAAGTAGAGGTGGATAGTTCCTGTGAATTATTATGGGTGGAGGTTACACTCAACAACCGAGCTAGGTTAATAATTGGCTCCTTTTACCGACCTCCCGACTCAGCAGCATTAGTGGCAGAACAACTGAGAGAAAATTTGGAATATATTTCACATAAATTTTCTCAGCATGTTATAGTCTTAGGTGGAGATTTCAACTTACCAGATATAGACTGGGACACTCAGATGTTTAGGACGGGTGGTAGGGACAGAGCATCGAGTGACATACTGAGTGCACTATCCGAAAATTACCTCGAGCAATTAAACAGAGAACCGACTCGTGGAGATAACATCTTGGACCTACTGATAACAAACAGACCCGAACTTTTCGACTCTGTAAGCGCAGAACAGGGAATCAGTGATCATAAGGCCGTTGCAGCATCCCTGAATATGGAAGTTAATAGGAATATAAAAAAAGGGAGGAAGGTTTATCTGTTTAGCAAGAGTAATAGAAGGCAGATTTCAGACTACCTAAGAGATCGAAACGAAAATTTCTGTTCCGACACTGACAATGTTGAGTGTTTATGGAAAAAGTTCAAGGCAATCGTAACATGCGTTTTAGACAGGTACGTGCCGAGTAAAACTGTGAGGGACGGGCAAAACCCACCGTGGTACAACAACAAAGTTAGGAAACTACTGTGAAAGCAAAGAGAGCTTCACTGCAAGTTTAAACGCAGCCAAAACCTCTCAGACAAACAAAAGCTAAACGATGTCAAAGTTAGCGTAAGGAGGGCTATGCGTGAAGCGTTCAGTGAATTCGAAAGTAAAATTCTATGTACCGACTTGACAGAAAATCCTAGGAAGTTCTGGTCTTACGTCAAATCAGTAAGTGGCTCGAAACAGCATATCCAGACACTCCGGGATGATGATGGCATTGAAACAGAGGATGACACGCGTAAAGCTGAAATACTAAACACCTTTTTCCAAAGCTATTTCACAGAGGAAGACCGCACTGCAGTTCCTTCTCTAAATCCTCGCACAAACGAAAAAATGGCTGACATCGAAATAAGTGTCCAAGGAATAGAAAAGCAACTGGAATCACTCAATAGAGGAAAGTCCACTGGACCCGACGGGATACCAATTCGATTCTACACAGAGTACGCGAAAGAACTTGCCCCCCTTCTAACAGCCGTGTACCGCAAGTCTCTAGAGGAACGGAGTGTTCCAAATGATTGGAAAAGAGCACAGGTAGTCCCAGTCTTCAAGAAGGGTCGTCCAGCAGATGCGCAATACTATAGACCTATATCTCTGACGTCGATCTGTTGTAGAATTTTAGAACATGTTTTTTGCTCGAGTATCATGTCGTTTTTGGAAACCCAGAATCTACTATGTAGGAATCAACATGGATTCCGGAAACAGCGATCGTGTGAGACCCAACTCGCTTTATTTGTTCATGAGACCCAGAAAATATTAGATACAGGCTCCCAGGTAGATGCTATTTTTCTTGACTTCCGGAAGGCGTTCGATACAGTTCCGCACTGTCGCCTGATAAAGTAAGAGCCTACGGAATATCAGACCAGCTGTGTGGCTGGATTGAAGAGTTTTTAGCAAACAGAACACAGCATGTTTTTATCAATGGAGAGACGTCTACAGACGTTAAAGTAACCTCTGGCGTGCCACAGGGGAGTGTTATGGGACCATTGCTTTTCACAATATATATAAATGACCTAGTAGATAGTGTCGGAAGTTCCATGTGGCTTTTCGCGGATGATGCTGTAGTATACAGAGAAGTTGCAGCATTAGAAAATTGTAGCGAAATGCAGGAAGATCTGCAGCGGATAGGCACTTGGTGCAGGAAGTGGCAACTGACCCTTAACATAGACAAATGTAATGTATTGCGAATACATAGAAAGAAGGATCCTTTATTGTATGATTATATGATAGCGGGACAAACACTGGTAGCAGTTACTTCTGTAAAATATCTGGGAGTGTGCGTACGGAACGATTTGAAGTGGAATGATCATATAAAATTAATTGTTGGTAAGGCGGGTACCAGGTTGAGATTCATTGGGAGAGTGCTTAGAAAATGTAGTCCATCAACAAAGGAGGTGGCTTACAAAACACTCGTTCGACCTATACTTGAGTATTGCTCATCAGTGTGGGATCCGTACCAGGTCGGGTTGACGGAGGAGATAGAGAAGATCCAAAGAAGAGCGGCGCGTTTCGTCACCGGGTTATTTGGTAACCGTGATAGCGTTACGGAGATGTTTAATAAACTCAAGTGGCAGACTCTGCAAGAGAGGCGCTCTGCATCGCGTTGTAGCTTGCTCGCCAGGTTTCGAGAGGGTGCGTTTCTGGATGAGGTATCGAATATATTGCTTCCCCCTACTTATACCTCCCGAGGAGATCACGAATGTAAAATTAGAGAGATTAGAGCGCGCACGGAGGCTTTCAGACAGTCGTTCTTCCCGCGAACCATACGCGACTGGAACAGGAAAGGGAGGTAATGACAGTGGCACGTAAAGTGCCCTCCGCCACACACCGTTGGGTGGCTTGCGGAGTATAAATGTAAATGTAAATCTTCGCGAGTGAGACGTAAAACATGGTCAGCCGTTTACGTACATTCACATAAGGGGCACAACATTGTTTACTTAAGTCGTTATTCACATTTACCTGATTAGCAGCAACTTTTGAAGTGCCTTTGCGTCAAAGAAGATTCAGTATTTTTATATGGGTTGTAGTTATCCACATAATCCTCGGATTTGTACAAATTGCGCCTGAAAAGCATCTTCCAGCCACGAATACCGCACACGTTACTACTACTGGCAGCCATGGTTTTTGGCACTAACCACTGTTCACATGCACATATCCTGTAAAAGTCGCCATTAGTAAGACAAATTAGAAACAAAGCTACCATATCTCGGCTGATCTCGGAACTATCAACTAATATGGATAAAGCTCATCCAGCACCATGTTTTGTACACAACGTCTTCGGCTGCCCCTTAACACTATTTAGAGCAAAGTTCTTCATATGCTGGTTGTCCCTCCTGAGATCTGTCACACAGTCTCTGTTTCGGCAGATATATGCCATGCAGGCAGCCGAAACAAATACTGGTCATCTCGGTTCTTGCGATGACACTGAATGGGAAACGCCGATTTGTTTCCCGTTACAAACGCAATTATTTTGAAGCAAAATTTCTCGTGTCCATTCGATAGAGCTGTCACAAATTAGTGTAATGAGATATTCGTTTCATCAGTAAGTATCAACATGGACGTTAAAGCACTAACAGCAGAGTGTCTGTGATGTGGGTCACCGATGTTGATCAAGTTTTGCAAGGACGTTCTATATTGAAAGTAGACACTTTTCGGCTTTTTGCTAGACGTTCCCCACATTTTGAAAAATCTCGGTCAAAGTTCATGATTGAAAATATTTTCAATGCTACACATCGAACGTGTCTGAAGACAAACTTTTTTATTAATATAATGTAGGGTCCAACATCAATTACGTTTGTGTGTTTTGATGCTGCAGCTAAGGTACCCATCATTCTACGTACTTAGCAGGGCGAGGTCGAGGAACGAGACGTTAGACTATCAAATCTGTGGTCCGTGTCCGATTGTTGAGAAGGGCTTTTTTCCACTATATTTTTTCGGTGGATCTGGTAATGATAATACCTGCCTTTTTTCGAGTAAAATATCGGGAAGTGTGATTAGTAGTCAAATAAGTGTATATAATTCATAAATAGTTATTTTCATTGTGGTACATGAAGCGCTACGATAGAACTTTCGTAGATAAAGCTCAAGCGACCTGCACCGTGAAAGGGGTATCACCGAAATGCACCCCCTTTATCAACCGAAGATGTTTACTTTTTCCAACAGGAAAATATCTCGTGATATCAATATCATGCGAAATCACAGCAGAGCAAAGATAGGGAGGATGCTATCAAAATCCACGCGTTCGTCCATAACCGGTTGTCCGCGCCTGTCTCAAGATCCGCTTTTATAAACTTGGTAGGCATTCAAATTGATTTCACGAATGTGAATCAGGTACGTTTTTTACTAACAGTGTACGGGAAACATGTCAATGATGAGAGATTTCGCTCGTGTGTTACGCATGCTGCGAGAAATATTTATGTTCTGATTGCTTTTATGAACAGTTGACATCTACTGATTGCGAGAACGCTCACGAATAGACGAATATACTTCAGGTGTACTTTAGTACTATCATGATTGAAGTACCTCAATACATTGTATATACTTACTGTTAACCACACCTCCCGATGTTTTACCTTAATAAAGGCAAAGAAAAGTACTCCCATTATCTGAATGTTGCCAAATACACCGAAAAAATATCTAATGAAAAGCCACGATGAATCTAACACGGACCAGTGGTTAGGTAGTCTAATACCTTGACGGCCGACCTCCCTCTGCTAAAGGCGTCGAATGCCTGGTATCCAAGTTACAGCATGAGAACACAGAAACGTTAGTAACAAACATTAACTTGTGACTCCATATTAATGTGTTTTCAGACGATCTTCGATGTGTAGCAACGAGAATTCTTCGTCATCAATTTTGACCTCTATTTTTTCCAGAAACTACGGACTGCCTAGCAAAACGTGAAACACGCGTCTATTTTGAACATAGATAATCCTGGCGTAACTTTATCAAAATCGGTAGCACCGCCCTGGCCCTCGCTGACTCCCAGTACCACACAGGTGAGCAGATCATTCGCATTCGCACTAGACTAATTTCGGACCGTTCTATTGAATGAAAACGTAAAATTCCGATTTAAAAATCTTTTGTTTGTAACAGTAGGCAACCCACGCTTTCCGTCAACACTGGGCTTCGCATGAAAGACGTGAGGAGCAATATTTGTTTCGTTTGGCTGCAGCTACACATCTCAAAAGCTAAACTGCAAATATCTGCCGAATAACCAGGGAAAATGCGCCGGACGGCTCTTAGGATCTCACTGTTAGAGCATTCCAAAAGAATACCAAATTTTGCAAGCTGACTTTGGCTGATCGCGAAGTTACTTCGTAAATATACGTAGCAGTCTTCTTCAGTGATGTACAACGAAGAGAAACAACATTCTGTTACAGTAATGGTGAAAAGAAATACGAACAAAAAAGGCTTACTGAGCAGTAGTATTCTGATTGTAATGATGTCCACCATTTTTATGTTTTCAAAATGAACGGACAAATGTTGAATTCAACACTACCTTGTCACAGCAAGAGACGATGTTTTTCCTGTCGAAGTTGTGTAGTAAACGTGACAGGCTTCTGCACACTGAGCGAGTGCGTGGCTGCACGCACACTCGCGCGTCCCGGAAGTGGCGAGCCGGATTTGGCGACACCTCAGAGACGCCGGCCGAATACGAAGGCGCGCTGCCCGCTATGCGTGTCTCGGGCATTTCCTACTCACGCCGAGATCCGAAAGCGCTTCACTGGAATTTTTCGCATTCATTGCAAGAAATGTTTCAAGGTAGTTTAACTTTGCTTCCTCCATCTGTCACCCCTCACGCTGAAATGATCCAGTCAACAATTGTCCTGCAGCAATATTCATGCTTCTTCCGGTGGCTTCTAGTCAGCAGTGACGATACGCTGCTAACAGCTTTCCTGTAAATGATGATTTACAAAGGAAGCTTTAGACAGCGGATTCTACTAGCAGCGTTATCGAAATTCACCACGGCCATCAGTACAATTTGAAAACAGTCTTCAGAGCTGAATTTAGCGTGAATTAATGGCAACTAATTTATCTGAAATGGGTACAAAGGAACAATTTCATGAATTAAAAAAAACGTGTGCGACAGAACAAGCATGAAAGTTAGCAAGTAACAATTTTAAAATCTAACACTAGTTCCATACAGAACGTTTTTATTATCGAAAATAGGCATGTAACTACTATATAAAGACAAGTAGTGGTTCAGCGTTGCTACCTAAGTTCTCGAGAAGTTGTTGAGCGAATATTTTCTTAAACAACACTGTACAGGTTCTCTATTGAAACCAACTGCGAGAAAGAAAATGCAGTGCTGTGAAAATGCGCGGTTATGTTTTCCTTCTCACAATTAGTTTCAGATACGAGAGCAGGGCATTTATACCATCACACAAATTGTTTCTTCTATGTATATTATTCCTCCTTAAACAATTTAAAAAAAAATTTGTACTCAACTAGGTGCTGTTTCCGTTTTCTTCCTCACAGTCTGTTTCGAGAAGAGGAAAGTTGCATTTATGGCTTATCTGCTTATAATTGAAATATTACTGCGAAATCTGAATTGTTTGAAACTTAGTAACCTTACCAGTTTCTAGATTAAACCTATGCGAAATACTGTCACCGAAGCTACCACCGTCACAGATGCAAGCAAGCAAAAGCAGGGTTTAACGTCCCGTCAACATTTAGGTCGTTAGAGACGGAGAACAAGCCGTTTAGGTTTCAAAGATGGGGAAGGAAAACGACTGTGCCCTTTCAAATGAATCATCCCGGCATTTCTCCTGAGCGATTTACGGTTTTTGTGGAAAAACTATCAGGAAGGTCGTCCTCTCGAATACGAGTTCTGTGAGCAGTAGGAGACGTCTCTCGTACCCGGTGTACCAAAGATCCCAACCGATTTACCCATTCCAATTTCTACGAGAGTTTTGTTGAAAATAAACAGAGCTCAAGCTCAGAGAGCGGGAAAGAGGAGATGGCAGAGGGAGAGGGGAGGAGACAGAGGGGGGAGGAGTAACAGGAAAGAGGACGTAATGGATACGAAAGGGGGGGATGATTAGGACGTAGCCTATACCCGATTCCCATAGATATTTAGCAATTGCGAAGCATTGCCAGGTTCGCTAATAATACACAAGTACCTGCGACAGAATCTGCAATTTGAACGAATTTAGCGTGTTCAAATACAAAGAATGCTGCTTAGTTTCAATATTTGGAGCACACAGTAGAATAGGAACAGCATAGCCTGGCAGTGAAATGAAGTCACGTCGTGACGGAACTGCGATTAGGCGGCGGATACCTGCGCGCTGGCGTCACGAGTATTCTTTGCGCACCGGTCTTAGGAAACTGCTGTGGCGCACCCTCATGACGTAACTGAAAAGGGATCTGAGATCACCGGTGAGATCACACGGCCCGGCCGGCCTTCAAGCAACGGTGTCGCGGGGCTGAACAGGCAAGCCGGCCACGCGTCACTCAGAAAGTGGGACTCAAAACGAGGTAACCCTTATCGGCTATGCCGCCTCGACTCGAAGACGTGTTCCACCGACTGAAATATTGCTAAATGTAGTGGGCAGAGTTATTTACGCTGCTGGCATATTCATCACAGGACTATACAACAAATTCATCATTCACGAAATATTAATACAAAATGCAATATTTATTAATTGCATACAAATAATCAGACAGGGATTCTCTCGACGTGTCGAACATTTGTCGTGTTTAATCTGACAGTGCAACCAGAAGCCACGAAAGATTTCAGCAGATAAGGTGAAGTAGATGATCCACTACCTTCTGAACGGTGTTCTTCCGCTAAGCTGTCAAACAATCCGAAAAACTGCGATTGAAGAAAATCACAGCATACAGTCACAGACAGAATCTAATCGAAGAATTCTTACGACCATGTCTGACTAATAACACAAATGCCACTCAGTGTTTCCCAGCTTAGCCGAATCACATTTTATATTACAACGTCCATCAGGATAGCGATAATGCTACTTCGAATATGTTACAAGAGCAATTACTCTAGCTAGATGTTTCTCCCTAACAAATATGGTCGCGTTTTGTTATTTCATTTAAGGCAGAGCCCAGGTTCAGACATTTCTGTGTGTGTAGCAAGCTCAGTTTTCAGAATCATTACGGTCGGAAACTGCTGTTCCTTTCTTGGAAGAAAGAATTTGTCCTAGTATCCCTAATTAGCACTGAACAAGAACGGGGAAAAAACTTTCGTTGTGGCCTTCAGGGAGCTAAAGAATTCGCGCAAGGCGAGTTAAGGGTTCACGTGAAATTTTATTCCGGCTCCTCCAGTGTACGAGTTCGCGACCCTAACAGTGTCGCTGCACTCTGTAATTAAGACCGCTGGAAATACAGTTTTTGTACAGTTTGATCTCCTAGTGCGGTCAACGTTTTCGCCGACAAGGCTGAATCGCCGCAAGAGAGGCTATGCCACTAAAATGACACTGTTGTATCTTTGACACTTTAGAGAAAGGCAGCGAGGACATAGGTGACGTTTGACTTGCACGCACAAAGCACTAAACAAGTTCAGAAACGTATATGGGTCACTATACTATTTCGTAGAAAAGGCTTTCTTGCATTGTGTGAGCAAAGATCACAATCCTTCACGAAGTAATATTTTTATTGCGTACTATATTCATAACCGAATTGGGGACGAATTATAGAGCTGTGAGAAGTCAAAACTGAGGTATGCTGCCGGCATTACATTTTGTGTGTGTCTACTACTAATTCATGGTCGACAAGTTACCTGTGGTGCGTGTTGTGACAACGGTGCCAGATACAGGAGGCGCCGGGACTCAAACTCGTTTTGCGTAACGAAGAGAGGCGGGTCGCAGCGGCGAGGAACGCCGCGCTGAAGCAGCACGCGCGCGTCTGTCCTAAGCCGGCAGCCTCAGCGCCCTGCGCCGTCACCAGGCGCACTATGACGTCAGCCGGATACGTCATCACACGGGGAGGGGAATAGAAATGCGGAGGGGGGAACGAGAGAGAGAGAGAGAGAGAGAGAGAGAGAGAGAGAGAGAGAAGCCCCGCAAAGAGAGCAGCGCCAACTTTCCCGCATAGACGGAAGCCCTGGCCGCCATACTTTTTCCCTATACGTCATTCACGCCGATGCTGCAGCTCTAAGCTTAAGAGTATGCTATTTAACAGCGATATCTTCAATTTCAACTTCTGTCTTTAATTTTTAACATTACGCTTTTCAAAACTGATGCTGAATCGCCATTAGCTTGCATCGCCACTTAGAAATTTGCGGAACAGAATAAGAGGGGTCACTGAGTAATTCATTTGTGACGGCAGCTTTCATCGACTTCAACTCTGGCATGGAACCTCCACTTTCTGTCCTTGACTATATAATGACAGTGAGCACGAAAGCATCAAGTTTACTTCCCGTTTACGGTTAACACTTCGACGCTGCACATTTCAAACGATCCGAACAAACTTTACCAAGATAGTTAAATATGTATTTAACGTCACGACAAACGCGTCGGTTTTTTTTAAAAAGTGCCATAAACAGCAGTGTTATTAAACGTGCAAGCACTGGCTCAGCTATAATCTTAATTCGCTCACAGTTACGCTTAACGTCCCACCAGGAAAGCCATCCGTTGAAATTTATGTAAAGCACAAATGCTCGGAACCAAGAAAGCCAAACCAAAAACTGTACCATATTAAAGTATAGTACACATACGTAATGGGAGCAGTGCTATAGTAAGTAACATTTCAATGTAGCCGCCACCTTTTTCTATAATGATGCAAAGTTATTGAGAAACATGCAAGCGAAAAACACTAGCAAGAAGACCCTACGAAAGCCATTACAACTTTGAGCCAGGACAGTTGATAGACGTTAGCTAAGATATTTAAGATTGAGGCTAAATGCCCCGTCGCGACGAGGTCACAAGAGGTGGAGCGCAATGTCTGGTAGGGCACGGGCGGCATGGAAACATCCCGGCATTCGTCATAACTGATGTAGGGAAACGACGGAAAGCCTGACTCTGGACGGCCGGACGGGGATCTGAAGTAAGTTACTCCTGAATGCGAGTGTAGTACCTTAGCCATTCCGCCACATCGTCTGGTACAGATAAACTAAAGGTAGGCGAATTCCATATGGAGCAAATTCAAGTTTTGGCAGATCAGCAGGTATCCATATCCATTCCGGAATACGATACTGCATATTCCAAAGGGCACTATTTGGAACTTTGCTATACGTCTGTGTTTCCTACAGGAATTCAAGGAAGTAGCAGCAGTTTTCCACGGGATGCAGGACGACTGTGCGCCATAATAGTTCACGGCGATAAGTGAACTCCCCAACACGGAATTTATACAAGGATTCAAGCTCGCTTTTAGCAGGAGGAAAACCAATCTCACTTCGAGAAACTAACACACACACACTCTCTCTCTCTCTCTACCTCTCTCTCTCTCTACAAAGGAACCATCCCGACATTTGCCTGCAGCGATTTAGGGAAATGACGGAAAATCTTATCTGGACGGTCGGACGCGTATTTGAATCTTTGTCCAGTGTGTTAACAATTGCGTCCTTTCTGATCTAAACATGCCAGATTAAGTCCTGTTTTATAAGGAAACTGTGTGCTCTAACATTTCGTATTTCGCTAAGCCATTTTATTATTTCATAATTTAAAGGTCAGTGAATACGGGTTCCATTGGTTCCATTCAAAAGTGATCACCACACGAGTTAAATATATTTATCCCATTGAAAGTCGAGATGATAGATTCCTTTTTCGTAGAAAGCGGTAGGCCGCTGACGTCGCCACAACCACACCCACTCTTGCACTTCCTCGCCTGACAAAGGGAAGACCATGAATGTCTCTTCGGATCGCCAAAGATTTAAACATCACACGGTTGAAGATTTGCTGAAGCGTAGCCTTCGTCCTTTTGGCAGTGTGAGGGCGGTGTCATCGTGCAAGAGGATGAATCCGTCCGACATCATCATTCCTGGATATTTTGACTGTGTATGACATGCCGCAGTTTCTGCGAAGTGTCTGTATAGCGCTGCACATAGTCGTCCCACACACTACAAACTTCACGAGCAGGGGGCGCTTGCAGTCGAGGAGTACATCAGGACCTTACCGGAACTTGGAAGAACAGCTTTGGAAGTTTTTGATGAGGGATATGTGGCACGTTTCCACTGTTGGCTTTGCCGTTTGACCTTGGGCTATCAGAATGCTTTCGGAGGGAATCATCCTGTTGCACAATAACGCCCGCCTCCGCACTTCCTATCAGACGAAGGCTGCACTTCAGCGATTTTGTTGGGAGACGCTGAAACATCTGTGTAGCCCGGATCTTTCACGGTGTGGTTTTCACATCTTTGACGATCTGAAGAAAGACATATGTGGACGTCGGTTTCAGTCTGACGAAGTTCAAGAGTGGGTGCTGTTCTGGAACTGTCAGCGGCCGACCGCATTCTGCGAAACACGAATCTATCCGTCTGGACTCCAAGCGGGATAACATCTTAACGCGTGTGGTGGTTACTTTTGAACGGAACCGTTGTATGGTTCGATTGTGGCGGGTGTTCGGTTTCCATTTGTCTGTCCCTCGTTTCACGTGTAAGAAGACATCAGAATAGAATTTCCATAATGAAAAATGTTCGCACTGAGCTTGATAACCTGCAGACTCTTCCATTTGCATGAGACTACTTTCTGCTAAAGACAAAGCGGAAGAGCTTAAATTCTATTGGAATACTTGCCGTAAGAGAAATTCTTATATCCAGAGACCTAGTTTTCATATATAAATAGCTTTTTCTGCATTTAACAATCTCCAAGATTCTGGAATCGATATCGCAACTGAGAAAACGTTAAAAAATGTGCTTGCTGACTTATGAGCACAAATATACGAGTGAATGAGTTAAAAGCTTTACGGACTTACCACTTCCAACAACGGCAAGATACGGAACTTCTACCGACTCACCTTGCCCTGTGTCTCCGAACAATATGATTGGTAGAATATTTTAGTCTTCTTCCACACTGAACTAAATTATATACAGGTAAGCAGGACACTTATGACCAAATAAATATCTAGATGTAGTCGAAACAGCAAATTTATGGTAATTCAACAGGTAACGGGTTACACAAAATGTTTCTAATAAAATAATTTTTAAACAAGTAACTTATGCCAGTAACATTCAACTACTTTTCTCAGTGTGTAACTAGAAACATAATCTACAACATATTTTTGAATATTTTGCTGCACACTAGTACCTTAGCAAGTAGTGTATTTTCCACAGCTTCATTAACTATAACTTAAACGAGAGCTTCAAACGCAGCAATTTTTACATTTTGCTTCTCTTATTTCTGTTCGTAGTACTGTAGAAATGATTACTGTTTTCAATACTACTACTACTACTACTACTACTACTACCACCACCACCACCACCACCACCACCACCACCACCACCACCACCACCACCACTAAATTATTCAAAACTAATCCCGCATTGTGCTACTAAATGCGCCGTGAATGTAAACCCTACCCATAAATAGACCCAACGCTTCCTCCTAAATCGTGCTTTTTATTAAATAAACCCTAGTTACTTTCTTAAATATAACACTTTCCGTATTACCATGTCGTCGTACATTCATCTCTAAGAAAGATTTCTTTCCACCTCTGCAAGTCTTCGAATGATAAAAACTCAATATCTATTTATTCGGGGCTCATAATTATCTAGAAGTTACGCTCCGCCTGAAAGTGAGATTGCCGTTTATTTCACAGTACTGTAATGGTTGCAGAATAACGTTTATCTATTGTATCTACTATTTCGTAAGAGCTGATGTAATCAGCCATTTGATATCCACTCCTTGATTAACGCCGCCTCTGGGCTTCTCCATGCATTACGATCTACACTCCTGGAAATGGAAAAAAGAACACATTGACACCGGTGTGTCAGACCCACCATACTTGCTCCAGACACTGCGAGAGGGCTGTACAAGCAATGATCACACGCACGGCACAGCGGACACACCAGCAACCGCGGTGTTGGCCGTCGAATGGCGCTAGCTGCGCAGCATTTGTGCACCGCCGCCGTCAGTGTCAGCCAGTTTGCGTGGCATACGGAGCTCCATCGCAGTCTTTAACACTGGTAGCATGCCACGACAGCGTGGACGTGAACCGTATGTGCAGTTGACGGACTTTGAGCGAGGGCATATAGTGGGCATGCGGGAGGCCGGGTGAACGTACCGCCGAATTGCTCAACACGTGGGGCGTGAGGTCTCCACAGTACATCGATGTTGTCGCCAGTGGTCGGCGGAAGGTGCACGTGCCCGTCGACCTGGGACCGGACCGCAGCAACGCACGGATGCACGCCAAGACCGTAGGATCCTACGCAGTGCCGTAGGGGACCGCACCGCCACTTCCCAGCAAATTAGGGACACTGTTGCTCCTGGGGTATCGGCGAGGACCATTCGCAACCGTCTCCATGAAGCTGGGCTACGGTCCCGCACACCGTTAGGCCGTCTTCCGCTCACGCCCCAACATCGTGCAGCCCGCCTCCAGTGGTGTCGCGACAGGCGTGAATGGAGGGACGAATGGAGACGTGTCGTCTTCAGCGATGAGAGTCGCTTCTGCCTTGGTGCCAATGATGGTCGTATGCGTGTTTGGCGCCGTGCAGGTGAGCGCCACAATCAGGACTGCATACGACCGAGGCACACAGGGCCAACACCCGACATCATGGTGTGGGGAGCGATCTCCTACACTGGCCGTACACCACTGGTGATCGTCGAGGGGACACTGAATAGTGCACGGTACATCCAAACCGTCATCGAACCCATCGTTCTACCATTCCTAGACCGGCAAGGGAACTTGCTGTTCCAACAGGACAATGCACGCCCGCATGTATCCCGTGCCACCCAACGTGGTCTAAAAGGTGTAAGTCAACTACCATGGCCAGCAAGATCTCCGGATCTGTCCCCCATTGAGCATGTTTGGGACTGGATGAAGCGTCGTCTCACGCGTTCTGCACGTCCAGTACGAACGCTGGTCCAACTGAGGCGCCAGGTGGAAATGGCATGGCAAGCCGTTCCACAGGACTACATCCAGCATCTCTACGATCGTCTCCATGGGAGTATAGCAGCCTGCATTGCTGCGAAAGGTGGATATACACTGTACTAGTGCCGACATTGTGCATGCTCTGTTGCCTGTGTCTATGTGCCTGTGGTTCTGTCAGTGTGATCATGTGATGTATCTGACCCCAGGAACGTGTCAATAAAGTTTCCCCTTCCTGGGACAATGAATTCACGGTGTTCTTATTTCAATTTCCAGGAGTGTATGTTCATCATAGTACAGCATTCGATATCGGCAAAGAGGAAGATTTAATTCCTGATCCAAGATGAATTACGGAAGCGTGACAAATCATTGCGGAAAGCTTTCTGAAAAACTGAAGGAACTGGAACATCCTTTATTATCGAAGTCTCAAAAAACGTGACAATTTTTAAATACAGGATGGTAACCAGATGAATCAAAGTAAAAGAGATTAAGAACAAGCTAATGCGGACAGAAACGTAAGTAAGATATGGTTTGAGCTTCGATTTATACAGCTCATCGACTACAGAGGCATCATCTTAATATCCACCATCCTTGGATGTGAACATTGAAGAAATACCTGAAGTTATGGACACAGAAGTAGATAACACCTGTAGTCAAGTGGTAACGAAGGTTCTAAAATGGTTCAAATGGCTCTGAGCACTATGGGACTTCACATCTGAGGTCATCAGTCCCCTAGAACTTTGAACTACTTATACCTAACTAACCTAAGGACATCACACACAACCATGCCTGATGCAGGATTCGAACCTGCGACCGTAGCGGTCGCGCGGTTCCAGACTGAAGCGCCTAGAACCGCTTGGCCACATCGGCCGGCAAACGAAGGTTCTAGGAGAGAACAAAACACTGAGGTTTATATTTGAAGCTACAGTAATATTCTAGTGTGTACGAAGAGAATAACATCTTGAAAATGTTTACGTCTTACGACAGTTCGATACAGTCTACAGAAAATATTGAGGATCATCGTTCCTTAAGTCTTTAAGAACGTCGTTAAAAGACTGTAATTAAAGCCATTACCAGGCGACCCTTTCTGCCAGTAACCCGAGCATGCCGAGTTTCGGAATGGGTTCTATGCTGTTTACCTTACACAGGCCATTAAATTTTTCCTTGGAAAGACCACAGAATACATCAACATACAACTAGCATTGAGTAAATAGTGTAAAACATTGGATTCAGTTAACATTTAGGCAATCTAAGCCCTTACGAATGGCAGGGGCAGTTCGGAAGTAGCGACAGGTAATTGCAGAGGGCAAATTACTTAGAAATGACAGCGTAAGACTGTCCAGCAACGAATCAAAATCTGTACAGGATAGTGTAAAAATCTTAACACCGAAGATACATAAATGACAGGAAATTACACTTACAAGTGCTGATATTGCCAAAAGAGACCTGCCAAATTAAATGATTATTTTATAAACGCTTATGAAACACTCAGCTCGAATTTACAAATAATGAAACTTAAGTATCCACACCTACGTACAGCGTGAGGTCAGTACCAACTAGTGAACATGATGTAGTACACTTGATTGGAAGCCTCAAATGCAACATATCAGGAAGTGGAAGTATCACAATTCCTACTGCTTCACTAATTGCAAAGCCCTTGGCTCAGATTGTTAATGTATCATTCGTTGAGGGAGTGTTCACAACATATTAAACATCTAGAAAGTGATAACTTTTTTGGAGTGTGGTAACAGACGACGCCGTATCATCCTTTCCGCACACAAAATTGAGATTATTAGAACAACGAATCACCAAGTACGGCTACAATCAACTGAATACAGTAGTTACCAACATGGCTTTCGACCAGGTAGAAGTAGAGTAACAGCAACAATAGTGTCGAATAACATACGAGTAAATTGTAAGTACGCCACTGTGTCGTTTTATTACGCTGGCGACTAGTTTCAAACTACGAAGTTCATTTTCAAGTCCTGTCTGAGTTGACGTCAACACATAAAGGTTGGAGATAATTTATGTTATCCAAAAGATTTCTATATTGTTAGTCATGGAACACTTTTACATAAGTTCGGAAGCAATGGGATGAAAGCGACAGAAAGCAGGCAGTTTCAATCGTATTTGTAAAATAGATCATAAGCTGCGAAACTAATTCTAATCCAGTGACGTGCATTCAGGGGAATGCAACTGAAGCACTGCTTCGGTAACAGTAACTGTAAAGATTATTGTGCAATTAGAGCCACGCGTTAATTCAACGATATCTAGATAAAATAGTTACGTATCTTCGATGCGTTTATTACGTTAAATTATTGATAGTCCATTGCGAGACGAGCCGAAACATGTGCGTTTAGATTAACTGAGCACCGCAAGTTGCGCGCGCAGCTCTGTTGATCGTGGGCCGTTTGCACGTTTTCTGCCAGTAACGAAGCAGCGGGAGACTAGCCGCGCGGGCGCACCTCTATTTGCCACGGGCCGTGTTCGCGTATTACGGCCACAAGCGCTGCTAGCTTCGGACGAGCGTATAATGCAGAGTAATGGAATGTAGCAGTACACAATTATCTTGCTCACTTTGCGTATTTGCCGAATGTGTATGAACGTGTGTCAAGGTGCGAGGGTGCCGGGTTGTATCTAGTGATGTTATATAATACCTATGTGTCTACATGTATTATACGAGAGCTTATTTTCTAAGCCGTTGTCTGCGTTGTTCTTTCTCAAAATAGGAAATAACTAAATACAGATGGCTAACACCAGACCTAAGGAATTTTGTTCAAAAGACCAATAAACTTACTAGACATTGCCATTGTAATATTTATACCAAATGTGACAGATTAGCCGGTAGCGGTGACCTATATGCGGTGTTTCGCTGGTACTGTCGTTTGCAAAGGATAGAAGTACCAGCTGGACCAATACTGGGTATACGCATCTGGGAAATTTAGCGAAATGTACAACCAAGCACGGACTGTCGATCATCTACGATTGTCTGTAGCGATAGCTGCTTTTAAAGAAACAAACTGCGTTTGATGACCTGCTTCAAAATATTTATACACAACAGGCGGAACAGGAACTTTCTTAAAAGGCTTCTTATTGTAGTGTGTTTCCTGGGAAAACAAGAGTTGGCATTTCGTTAACATGAACGAAAATTCTATTAATTAGGGAAATTTTTAGATAAGTTCACACAACCTCTACTGTGTTTAAAGGAATTTCTAATCTAATTCAAAATCATTAAATAGAAGCCGCATGTGCGAACGTTTTGTCATATATAAAGCAGGAAACTGTGGATGTTGTTCTTGTAGAAGAAATGGCAGACGAAACATCAGCTGTTGCAAATAAAGCACAGTTTTCTACTGTGTGTTATGGAGGCGACGTACAGGAAAGATTCTTAGGGTTCTGTGATGTAAGTGGTGACAAACATGCCCAAGCCAGTGTAAAACTTACCCGGCACTTTTTATCTGCATTCAGATGTAACGAAAAATTTTGTTGCACAAACGTTTGATGGAGCGCCGACTATGGCGGAAAATCTGAATGGGATTCAAGCAGTATAGAGAGACACCATGAAACCATAGTTTTTCAATCTTATGCCCACGTACATAACCTCGTTTTGTCTCTAAGCATCAGCCAAGAAAGAAGTGTAAAATATTTTTAATTCGCTCAGTGAATTTGCAGATTTTTCACTATTTTCTAAACGTTTTAAATTTTTGAATATATTTTTTCAACGTTGTCTTCCACACGTCTGTCCAAAGCGATAGAATAACTCATCAAGATTGGTGAACACAGTACAGCAAGAGAACTAAACTCTGAGATGTGTTTAGTGACTTGCTAGAACATTCTCAAGAAATTTATTCAGATATTTTAGCACCAATTAACGGCTTTGACACTTCTAGAAGCTTTCAAATTTGTTTTTCTCTTTAACACATTCGACAAAAATTTACGTTCAACGAAGTGTTGCACAACGTCCTGTAGAACCAAACAAGTGTAATTTTGTACTGTGAACACAAAAATCCAAGAAACTCGCTTTTGAAGGGCCACACTACGCAACGACTGAACAAGTTTTTCAACAAACCGTGTCAGCCTTCGAAGAGGAAACTTAACTATAAAGGGATCTATTGTTAAGCGTTTGATAACATTGATAGCCACTTGAAGACTTCAAAATTACTGTAAATTGATATTTAAATTTGCCACATGAAAGCTGTGGGCAATAATTAAGTTTCTCCGAAGCAGCTTTCAGAGACCCTCGGATGCACATGCAAAGTCCTTCGACGATATTCGCCTGAAACCCCATCCACCATGGGTGAATCTGCGAAACTACTGCGCACTAATTCAATTCCAGACGAAAGTTTTCAGCAGCTTAATATGCTAGTGTAAGCAAGTACTTTATACAATACCTGCGAGTACGTCTTAAGTAGAAAGGTCGTTTTCAGCGGTGAAGATAATCAGAAGCTACTCTCTAAATACTACTGGAGAGTAGAGACTGTCTTGTCTTTACATTATTTCAACAAATCCACTCACTGGGAGAATTCAGAAAGGCCATTTTGGGGAGGTAGTTACCAAATTTGCTTCTCAGAAAAAGAGTGGAATTTTAATTCCATTGATCTCGCAGGTGATCTACCAAAGCGTGAAGGGTGAATGTAAAGCCAGAAACTATTTTATGTAAAGTTAGTTTGTAGTAATACAAATTGATATCAGGTCTAATTATTTAAATATCTATCCTTACTATGTCAACCCTTACCAGTTACGAGTGGTATCGAGATAAGTCTGTCCCTTGATTTACTGTTCTTCACTAAAAATATAAACATCGTAAGTTAACTAATTTATCTGACATGTCGGACGCTGTTGCACTGAATGATCTAAGGAGAAACACACAAAATACAGAAGGTTCTTTACTCGGACCTACCAACGAGTAACGATGACAGATGAAATAACCGACAACTTTCCAGCAACAAAATGATTTCGCCGGGTTTTCCCGAACCAGGGAAGGTTTTACTTATTTTTCGGTGTACGGCACCCCGAAATCCACGGTAACTGTCTGACCAAGGGAGTCTACGCACTAACATGGAGAATGTTTTCAAAGATTTTGACCGAGATGATTGCACATTGGTGAGGGCACCGTGTTTGCAAATGAAGACGTGGCAAAACTAAATGACTCGCTAACTAAGCTGCATCTGCAGAATTTTGGAAACGAATACGGGAAAACTAAAGTCGTGAGTCTTAATATCCGACGAATTAAATGTTAAAACGAACCACAAAAGTATAGCGAGGCGTGACCCTAACACAAAGCAGTAAGGATGCTTATTGGAGAGCATACGAACATAAACCTTGAAGAGACAATAGGTGGGTTAATGATATGAAGATGGCTGCATGGACAGTGATACCTGATGGCGCACAATTTATTGATGTTAATATGTAAGATATCTCCATTCTGCAATGGATGGACCGTGGCTGAAGGAAAGTACAAGCAGCTGGGTTTTGACGGTCTGTGTTGTTTACATGAACGTGCTGAGCAGAAACAGCTAACCGTGTCCCATGGCCTGTAGCCACTGCCCTCAGTCTACATCTCCCTATTTTGTTTCAACCAGATCAGACCAGCATAGCATAGTAAAATTAGCGTAGCTTAAGTCCAAGGAATTCTCACGTGGTTGTACTCCCTATCACAACCATACCGATCGTAAAATAGACTAACAGGTCACGAAGAATTTGCCGTGATACATGAACATAGCTAGACCTCAGTAAAGCTATGCTTACTGCAGCCTAACCCCAAGCTTGCGCGTTTCCAAATCTCAGGGCATGGGATCAATACGATCAGTTCGGTTTTGATCACGTGCTAGACGCATCCTCAATGTGTTCACTCTGTTACTACCGTATTATTGCTGTAAATTTTCAAAGTGCAATATGGAGAACTAACAATGCAAATACCATTTTGTAACTTCGTAGTCTACGCCCGTCGCTTTTACATTTCACTCTTCCGTGATCGCGAGCGCTTATATTTTAAACGTTACGTACTGACCCAGCCCCCACCGTATTACACTGCCAAATATTACACGCATTTGGTTCCACGTATACGGCGTGACTCTACATTTTATGATCGCGAATGTTTCACAACCATTTCAATATATCGAACAGGTTTGCAGCTAATGATAGCAAATGGAAAATGTTTTGCTATGTGGATAATACCGCTATCTATCGAAATGTAACAGCACCTGTATCTCATTTTAAGTGGAAAGGGACTGTTCTAATTGCCCCCGATAGCTCGTTAAGAAAGGAGCACAATAGCAACAGCGTAATTCCATTCTCACAAACTTTCGCACAGAAAAGGAAAGGAAACAAAGGAGCATGCTGGCACAGTGCCTTTTCAGTTCCACTTCCTTGGAAATATAGACTAATAGGGCTGAAACTGCACTGCGTCGGCATATTTTGCCCTCACCGTTGGCGCACTGTTCTTTATGGCGAAAAGTTTGCGTGGATATTGTGATGTGCCATATGACTATCTTTTCCACGAGCTATCGAACGCCGTTAAGTGGGATAGCAATCCCACACGAGCAGTTACTTCCATTTCTCGATAGATGTACTGATTTTACTTGGATTCATGGTGTGTAAACGCACCACCAGATACTATATACAATTATTTGAGCCACCAGATACGAAAATGTAACGACTACTTTTTAACAAGTTTGAAAAAAGGTATATTGTGGTTTAGTGTCCCTCGACGACGAGGTCGTTCGAGACTGAGCACAAAGTAAAATCACCGTGTCCAGTGATACGGAAACAGTTTTGTACTTCTCTCAAGTTTTTTTTTGTTTATAAGACTGCCAGTGTCACTTTCTGAAGAGTTATCTGACATTCAGCACGCCGTACTAAACGAAAATTTGTACCAGACCACTGAGACTAGAAATCAACCCCGATCGCTGACTTATTGGAAGCAGTCGCTATAGCCACGCAGGACACCTGAACACGACTAACTCTGGCATTAGCTTTCAGTGAAATGAAATAATCTTAAGGCAATATTGGCCAAGATACTGCATCTGGGGTTGTTCGGCAGCCCAGTTTTCGTTTGACGCCACTTCCGCAACTTGCGTGCCGATGATGAAATAATGAGGGCAACGTATCACCGAGTCCCCGAGCAGATAGAATCTCCGTCACGGCCGGGATCGAACCCCCCCCCCCCCCCCCTGCATGGCAGTCAGCAGTGCTAACTGCTCAAGTACGGAGATGGACAGCTTTCAGTTATGACGATAACACTGCAGGCTCTGTATACATGAAGAGGCTTTCACCGATACAATTCCGTGTCATATTACATTGATGCCGTTCTTATTTATTTCATTTCATAGAATTTAATTCAAGCGGTGTACTCAAGTTACCACTTTCGGGAAAAAACGCCTGAGAGTCAACAATAAACTTATGAAAAAAGGGATTTTTTAACGTTCAGTATTTGCTATTTTACCATCTACTAATATGAACTTAAGTTTTGCGAAGTCTTTTCTGAAGGACTTTGGAGTATAGCCTTGTAAAGAAGTGGAACTTAGACGGTAAGCAGTTCACACATGAAGAGAATAGATGCTTTTGAATTGTGGTTCTATAGGAGAATGCTGAAGGTTCGACGGGTAGATCAAGAAACAAAGAGGTGGTAAATCGAACTGGGGAAAGTAAGAAATTTATGGAACAACTTGACTAAAAGAAAGAATCGGTTGATACGACACATCCTGGGGCATCAGGTAATTGACTATCGAAGTGTGGAAAGGCAAAATTGTAAAGGGAGACCAAAGCTATAATATAGAAAACATATGCAAATTGCTGTAGACTGTGGTACTTACGCTGAGATGAGGTGTGTTGCACAGGACAGACTAACATCGAGAGATGCTCCAATAGCATCTGCTAGTGGAACTGATTCAGTTTTCAGAAGCGTTCCTCTAGAATTGAAAAATTTTCGCGATGGATCACGAATTTTCAGATCGAAGTTAGCTCTATTGTTGTAACCTCTTTACTTCTTTTTACTATGTGCAGCAGTTCAGAGGCTTTTTCTACCTTTTATTTGCATGTACAGGTTGACAGTTATACACGGATTCGTTTCCAGCGTTTTCGCATATACGGGACTTGAGTCTTAATTTAAGTGCTGCCATCTGTTTAACAGTACGCGGAAGTATTAACGCATTAGCGCCCATCTTCTGTTGTGTTTCTCGAAAAGTGAATCGTTAGTTCAGGTCAGAACATCTGTGACGGTACACTTGACATGGTCTGTACTTAAAATTTCAGGTAAAAGGAAAGAGCGTGCCTGTTGAGGAAAATAAGCCTGTACTAAGGTCGTATTGATTAGAAAGAGAAGTTTTGGATCGCTACGGAAAACCGACAGAGCATAACAAACAGTACATGCCTGTTTCTATAGATGCTATTCAAGCTAAACCCAAGACCTTGCAAGCAGATTTAACAAAAAAGGGCGATTCAGCACCTTTCTCGGCCAGATCAGGTTGGTGGCGACAATTTTAAGAAAAAGGCTATACTGCGAATCAAGTTTTCAACCTTTATGAAGCGGGCTTTTTTTTTAAACTGATACCTAGCCGCACCCTTTATATGGAAGAAAAAACAGCACCTGGATTTAAGGATGCCGAAAAGCAGTGCAACCTTTTACGAAGAAATGCTGCAGGGGATTTCAAATTAAAACCCGTGTGATGTGCCACTCTCAAAATTCTATGTCTCTAAAGGGTTGTGACAAGAGCAGACTCGGAGGTCTGTTAGTGTATTATTGTGCTTCACTATTAATTTGTAACGGTATAAATTTTGCATTAAAAAGCATTTCAGAAAAACTGGTATTCTTGGCAGAAACACTAATAAACACGACAATTTTAAACTTAATATGTGAGTAAACCAGAGCCTAACCCCGTATTTTACACACAAAATACAGCTCGCTTTACGAGAATTCGGTATGCGCAGCGATTCCGCGTAACGTTACTATCGCGTACAACGAGATTTACCTGTACCACTGCAGAGTTCATTTTCCATGTAGCTACAATTCCTGCCGTCAGAGTTCTATGAATTACGTATTATTCGCGCTGTGGTTGGTGGGAGCGACCGTAGAAGCATTATGCACTCGGTCGCTTCGATCAGCCACCGCGCAGCAACTTAGTCCGCGCGAATAATAGTGTCGTCTTATGGCCGTGCAATTTTGGCTCAAATGGTCCCACAAATAGTGAGGAAAAAATGGAAGAGGGGCATATGCTACTAAGAGGCGGCTCTATTTATGCTGTGAACGAGTAAGTAATACCGCAATCTGTGTGTTCCAAGACATTTTGAAACAACTTCAAGCTTAACTATCTCTTTAACGATAATAGGCATACACTGGGTCCGATGGACCCGGAGAGAATGAAGTTTTAATTGCTATATGGAAGAAAGTTTGGCCCCGGTTCATCCTTGCAATATCAGTAACACAATGGTACTATCAGAAGAAAGTTTTAGATGTGACTGTTGTTCTTTAAACCACACATTTACGTAAGCTGGGTCCGATGGACCCTGTGGTTTATGTTGTGTCATTAAATTACACTGTGTTGTAATCAAATACAGTTTTTTGGAATTCATAGAATACATTACTGGCACAGATATGCACTGCTGTCACCGCAGAAATTACATTGACAACTTACAACTTGTTTAGCTGTAATGATCATCTGTAAAATAAATATAACACCAGCTGTATTCCTACAATCCATAGAGGAAGACGGTACTTGGGTTATTTCTTCAAATTATTCTTTTTCAGATAGAATATCGGAATCTGCATCTAAAAAATGAGGAGGAAAGTAGACAGCATACTTTTTGAAGACCAGGTTTTAAATCAGTTGATAATTGGTAGAAGAATACTATTTCCTATCAGACCTAGGTACTGCTTCGGACGAAAATCAGGATATTGTTCCTCAGGCAGTAGCATGCAACTCTTTGGTGGAAAAATAAAATGTGGTGGCAGCGTAGGAAATAATGCCTGTGAACAAGTAAGCAGAGCTGCTAACATATTTGCTACAAGGGTACGCTTTGCAGTACGATAATATGCACAAACCACCCGTTATTTAAAATTTCGTATTAGGCATAACTGGTCCAATGGCTCCAAGATATGTAAATGTGCACAATATAAAGGGCACGAATAGAAGGATTAAGGCTTTAGAATTGTTCCTACTCTACACTGTAACTTCGACACAGGTTTGACTGGATAAGAATCCTTTTACGGGGCATGTGTAGGATTTGTTAGCAGCATTGAGGTTAACAGTGATAGGTGTTTTCCCAAAAACTTTTGTAAACTGTTTCATTTGCATCCGCTGCTTCGGAATTTAATTCGTATGTTGAGCTCTTGCGCGGCATGTATTTACGCTCGCAGAAGCAGCAACAAGCGCCGCCGCCTACTGAGTACTGACATATCTTCGGGAGAAGGTGTTTGGCAGGAAGCGGCGGTCGCCGGGGCCCCGAGGCCAGGTGCGAGGTAGCGGCGGCGCGCCCGCTCTGTGTATAATTGGCGCCGCCTTGGCCGGCTCCGACGAAATTCCGCAACAACGGCGCTCCCTATTTTTAGTGGTAGCACCAGGTCTATTATTTTTAGTCGTATTCGCCACGGGAGCGAAACGCACGCACGCAAACTGTGCGCCAACCGAGATCGTATTCTAGATCTATATCAGGACCCTGCCAAGAGCAGACGCTGGAAAAAACTACCGCAGACCGACGGGGGAGGGGCACCCGACCAAAAAGGAAACTTTTTGATACGCTCAGTAGGCTGCAGAGATGCTGACATGACGCGAAGGAGATCGTTCCACGGAAGTCAGTGCCTCATCCCCTTCGCATATAGTGCCGCACTTGTTACGACACCGGTGACATAAGGCGAGTCACGTGTTTCTCTGCACTGGTCAAGCTGGAGGCGGCTGTAGGGTCTCGACAAGGACAATAATCCTTCCACGTACTTCCTGCAACGTTGCGTCACTCAGTATCCTTTAAACGACATTCTCGTTCAGAATATAAACATCGAGAAACTTTCACGACTTCACGTACATTTGCTGATCTACATGTACCTCTACATCCATACTCCGCAAGCCACCTGACGGTGTGTGGCGGATGGTACCTTGAGTACCTCTATCGGTTCTCCCTTCTATTCCAGTCTCGTATTGTTCGTGGAAAGAAGGATTGTCGGTATGCCTCTGTGTGGGCTCTAATCTCTCTGATTTTATCCTCATGGTCTCTTCGCGAGATATACGTAGGAGGGAGCAATATACTGCTTGACTCTTCGGTGAAGGTATGTTCTCGAAACTTTGACAAAAGCCCGTACCGAGCTACTGAGCGTCTCTCCTGCAGAGTCTTCCACTGGAGTTTATCTATCATCTCCGTAACGCTTTCGCGATTACTAAATGATCCTGTAACGAAGCGCGCTGCTCTCCGTTGAATCTTCTCTATATCTTCTATCAACCCTATCTGGTACGGATCCCACACTGCTGAGCAGTATTCAAGCAGTGGGCGAACAAGCGTACTGTAACCTACTTCCTTTGTTTTCGGATTGCATTTCCTTAGGATTCTTCCAATGAATCTCAGTCTGGCATCTGCTTTACCGACGATCAACATTATATAATCATTCCATTTTAAATCACTCCTAATGCGTACTCCCAGACAATTTATGGTATTAACTGCTTCCAGTTGCTGACCTATTTTGTAGCTAAATGATAAAGGATCTATCTTTCTGTGTATTCGCAGCACATTACACTTGTCTACATTGAGATTCAATTGCCATTCCCTGCACCATGCGTCAATTCGCTGCAGATCCTCCTGCATTTCAGTGTCCAAATACTAACAGTCAACGGCGATACATTTGAATTTCATAGATTAACTGCGTCAATTTCATACCTTACTGCGTTATCTGACAGAAATCATTGTATGCTTTATGCAAAATCGTAGCATACGAAACTTCAACATCCGCACCATGTCACTGAATATCTCAAATCATTTAAAAATCCCTTCAACGAATCTAACCTAATGAGGGAGCATTTTGTTACTACCCGCATCTAATAAAATGTAATTTTCATTTTTATAACTTTTTCGATATTAACGGGTGCTTTCTAGCTTCAATATCGATTTGGAAGAAATAAAAATATTCCGTTATTTTCCATAGTTATGTAGATTAATACCCCTATGCAACGCTTAAGCTTTACACCATGGTCCTAGTTACGCTTCGTGGTTCACAAGTGAGTTCATTATTACGCAACCCGTGGTTTGGAGATATTGCCCATCTACGAACAAGTTAACACGTAATCTTAAGCGCCCCCTTAACTCAAGATAAGGAAAATATACCCAAAGCAACTACAGTTGTCTATGAAACGCTTTGGAGACACACAATCCTGGACTGTATTACCACCGTCTGCCCACTGGCAAGCAGGCTTGGCAGCAGCTCACTTGGCAACGAGCAGTCGATGATAGTGGTAGACCTAGCTTGAGTTTAAGAGGGACTGAGTGACTAGTGAATACTGATTCTCCTTTCGTTGTTATCGCCTATTACAGCTTCGTGAGGCACTTGCTCGCAATGAGTTGCTCACTGCCTTGTAAAGACAAGCCTGCAAGTTTCAACATCTCACGATTTAACAGGTCGGCCGGTCGCCTCTACATGTATCACTTGTTTTAAAAGACATCTCACGAAAACTGCTACTGGCGTAAGATCTGCAACTTGGCCAATGTGGGGGGAACGTCCTATCGTTTCCACCCATATATTATGGAGATGATTCCAGACGACCACCGACTAGTGGTGGAGCACTGCCAAATCGAAGCATCCTGCAGCGGACCATGTTCCAGCAAGTGTTTTCATCACTGAGAAATTGCACTAGTACGCTCCAGTCGATGTCCACGGAGAATTTATAATAGACGATTCACTAAAACGTGTAGCGAACATAATTTCGTGTAGGTTCATGTCCCAATGTTTTTGTCTTAGTCCAGACCTGCACCATAACCTACGACAATGCAAGTAACATTCTTCGGAAACGAAAACTGTCTCCTTGCCACATATATAACTGGAGATAACGTCCATGGCAAATGGGCTATTGCGAAGCCGCGTTTTCCGTGGACATATTTCGGGTATAAAATAAATTTCCTCCGACTTAGTGTGGATATCCTGTTGTGTAATTCACTTCTCCGTTTTTACGAGTGTGATCAGTTTCCAGTATTGAATTAAGACTGGCGCCAATCGCCCGAAAACGTGCTGTTACGGACTACGCCAAGGTACCTACGTTTGTTAGATTACTGGGAACATACTGAACTACGCTAGACTGAAAGGGGGTGTGTCGCCCTGCATAAATCACGTAATCGGACATCGATCGTGTATCCAGCCTCACATTGGCTTTTAAGGCTGAGCAAATATTTTCAACTTCTACGTGAATAGCGGTGTTTATGAACGATATTAACATTCGAAAGAATACTACGCAGACAAGTAACAATGAGAACTATAATTCCATACAGCCAGAAAGACGTCACTCCCAGCTGTACAGTTACCCATATTTTCCAACGTGGGAAGATTCACCAGCTTTCAGTAAGAACGAAGATACGTGTGGACATATATGAGAGAGATATAAGTTTATGAAACTCTGACTATGGCCATAATCATATTGCAGTGTGTATATTCAGAAACATCCCAGTAATTACGAAAGTGCCTTTTAGAAAGTAGCCGACAATTACGACGGCAGATTTGTGCGTATACCACTAACATAGTTAACGGGGCTAAGAAATATGCCGACAACGTTTAGCTGTTTAAGAACGGGATAACCATGTTACGTTTGGAGGGCCTCTTTTTTTTTTTTTTTAACAAGCAGAACATGGTAGCCAGCAGACTTGCGCACCTGAAACTTCGATATTACAGTATGAAGCAATCAGGAATTCTATTAAGTTGTTTCTGGACGAGTTCCAACGTTGAATTCGGAGCGAAAACTTTGGAACACGTGTCATGATTAAGAGATTCCGAGAATTTATAGCTCAACAAGAGATGCATGTTATTTACGTGTGGATTTCTATTTTTCCACAACTAAAACACAAATTTAAAATAAGTAGCGCGTGAGAACCACGTCCGTGTAGTCTTCTGCCTAATACTCGTGTTTCAGAAACCTCTACAGTCTACACTGCCGCAATATTTTACATTTTCTGCACTTTTAAATCAAAATCTAGTTAAAGCGTTTCTCCATATGTTTCGCAACTACTGTAACCTTTACTTAATACAAACTTTCTATACAGCAATATAGATACATGACCACCTGCTTCACAGCGTGTTTCACCTTCGGAACAATAGCAATTCTGAGTTGCACTGAATCGCCAAGTCCTTGGTAGGTTCCCGGAGGAGTGTGGCGCCAGACGTTTACACCCAAGACACGCAGTTCACGTAAATTACGGGTCAGTGGTTCATGGGAGCGTTGCTCGCGCCTGATAGTGTCCCAGATGTTCTCCATCGGGTTAATATCAGACGAATTTGGCGGCCATGACAACGTAAGGTCATTACCACCGTGGCGGAGCAACATGGGAACACGTAGCGGGAGCTCTGCTGCTAAGATGCATGTTCAACAATGTGCGCTAGACGATGCGTTTCTGAACCCTTGGGTCTGCACTAGCATGTTCTCGTGAGGTATGCCACACACCGCCGCCTATCCCGCTTTGCAGAGGGAGTCCACAGAGGCTCAGGGACAGTAGCGCGTAAATAGCCAATCACCTTCGGCTTTTGCGAGATGCTCGGTCCCAGAAGCTGGACCATCACAATCCGTCCTTCACTGGATTTCCCCATTAGTACTCCGTACTGTCGCTATCGTCTGCCCCTTCGGAGTATACTTTCCTTACAGCGTCACGCCAACAGGCAGTGCTCAATCTCGCGCTGACCAATGGCCATCATAGTGTTGTTCTAATAATAATAATAATAATAATACCGTTTAGGATATGTAGGGAATAATGTGCTACAAAATAATTACTGGAACAGAAATATAATTTCAAAAACACTGCACCAGCATTTGTTAAAAATCTGTCCGGCGACAGTCTTACTTCATATTCCAACTCCATGAAGCAAAAAAAGCTAGAGAACGGTCTAGAGCCCTGCTGAGTAATGGAAGGAAAACTGACGAAACAGTGTCGTAGCACATTTTTCAATGTAGTTATTTGCGTTTCCATGGCAATGTAATTATCTCGTGCTACGATGTGGAGCTTGTCAGTGTTCAAATATAGAATACTTTCTCAGAGAAAATACAGTAACATACCGGGATGAACTACTTTTGTTAGCGATACCTAGTGTCTCCCTACAGTTTTTCCTTGGCTAATGTACAACTTACCTGCCTTAATTACTATAAATTTACACCAAAACGTTCTGCATCTATATTTCCACTACTATCCATCGCATAGCTTTATTTGGAAGAACAAATTTTTACTTATCCTTACGCATCAATACACCTGAACGGCATTCCACATATGGAAATAAACACTCCAAGAAACTTTCTGCTCGCACTTGTTCATTAGCCAACAAATGAAGCAACTATCAGGCAACCGGCGTTCGGTAGTACGGCAACAAGGTCGTGCATTCTATTCAACAAGCGTTGCGCTAATGCGTCACTACTTCTCAACGCCACAAAGAATCTAGGTGATACAGGTGTTACTTAAATGAAGACGTGTGCTCAAAATTCTTACCGATTACACTCCTGTGACATCTGGGGAGGGGGAATTGGACTTACATGCGACGATGCGACAAACCAACCTTTCGCCAGTATTGTTGCAATATACACGCTGCAGATAGTAACTGGCTATAAGAACACACATTTATTGCGCCGTATAAACGAGAAACAGTTTCATACATGATTATCTCATCGTAAGTCATGACGCTACATCATAGCTGACAGTTTCGATTTAGTTGTTTCATGTATCAAAACTGCGACATCTCGCTTTGATTTGGAACAAGCGAAAAATATGGCAAACGCTCCCCTTTCACATAATTTGTAAAGCTATAATTTTACATAGTTATTTATTCTTAATTATGTCAAATTTCACCTATTTTTTCTTGTACAGAAACAGCTGCGATAGTACGTGCTACTCGTACGAAGATTGCAGCCTAAATGTTAGTATCAACGTTCTGAAGTCACTATATCGATATGCAATTCTCGTTAACGTCAAATGCTTCACTAGAATTTAATCAATATCTGTAATTGCTTACGGGAAGTACATTTCCCATCTTGTGCAGTATACATACGTTTAATTAAGACATACTAAATTCGTAAACACTTTCACTCCCCGTTTGCAAGTACTGTTCGTAATTTTGACACGGGTACACTACAGAGCCAGAACGATTACACACGATAGTGAGAGGGAAGCGTTGAAATTTACCACAGAGCCTACACAGCTCTGACCCCCAGAACTGAAGGGAGCATATTACATACCCGCAGAACGAACAAGATTTAGTAATGAACCAAAAGCTGTCTTCTCCACGAACGAGGAACGTCGTTGGCGCCGGTTTAAAGACTCCATGAACTGAACATCAAGCTTTCGACATGGTCAACCACAGGACCCGAAAAATTATAGACTTATTCAGCGTGTGCCCGTCAGGGTGATAGTAATTATAAGCTATCTACGTATACTTTTCGCACTTCATCTGCGAAGTGTAGAAAAACTGAAGCGATGGTCACGAAGAGCTAATAGGATTCCCAGGAATATATAATTTTACAACTTTTAAATGTTGAAGAGCAGATTTCACAAACTGATGCGACAAGTGAACTTAACAATTTCACAATATTCTGAACTGTCAAACACGGTTCAAGCATCTTTAATTACTGAATTCGGTCAGGTACAGGCTCCTAAATGGTGTACACATTTGGTGGAGCTTTTGTGTTATCGTGGGCGACTGAGCAACAGTGTCTGGGCCGTTCGCCGGGTACACTGGTGCTCGGACAGCCGATAAGCCCGGGCCGGCCGTGCAGCCAGCTCGCGACCTTTGTCGTATCCCACCCGCGCACACTTGCCCTGTTCCCACAGCATAGGCCAACGACGCTTCCCCTCTATACACAGGCCGCGCTGCTTAGAACCAATTAATGAGGGCTAGTAAACTACGTCCAGAGCATGTAAACTTTCATGATACACTTAACTAAGTTGAGTTGGTACGTACCTAGTGCCAGGGACGTGAATAGCGAGGAGGTTGCGGCGTGTGTGTCTGGATTCTTACCGCTCCGATCAAGAAATCTTAAACAGATGAACTGATAACCGCCATGTTAGCTTCCCACGCTTGTAAGATATTACGTCATTTCTTGGCTGCCGCGCGGTCAGTGTAAACGCATGCTCTACCCGTGACAACGCTGACGTCACACACCCTCTGCCACCCACTGCACTGTGACTCACGCACGCGATCTGCTGAGCAGCTATGACATCATTTACGTGCCGGCATGTTATGAGCTGACAGATACACGTCGTCCGCGAGTATGTCCCGTGCGTCAACAAATACTGTTATCTGACACTACCACCACATCTCTCGGCAGAAAAATTTTCGTGCCGGTATTTTGTATATTCTAGTATTCCATGAAGCAAACCACGACTTATTTACGGTCTAATATGTGTACTGCAATTGCCACTAAGTTCAATGTCCTGGAACACTACATTTATAGTACTATTTACGCCCCAAAAATCGAATCTGTATTAAGTCACGACGTCTAACCCAGCAAGACATTGATAGATAACATGAACGGAAAGTTTAATTTCTTTCCCACATGCACTTTGACCTTTGCGGAGCTTGATTTATGCAACAGAAAGACCGCATAACTATAGTAGCCTACGTCCACTTTTAAGTTCCGTTTTCCGTAACGAACAGCACTGACATTCAAATTCGAAAGCACAGCTATTAAAACTGACTTCTTGGCATTTCCGCTTCCTCGTTGCTTTCAAGAACGGATGTTAAGATCAGAAAGAGTCCCAGTTAAATTTACACAACGTGCTCGTAACCTACGTCTGTACGAATTTTTGCAGAACATACAATTCAGGACATTTTAAGTACCTACGGTAACGCTAAATCAATGATTAGTCAAGTGAATTTATAAACTAGTTACATGCTTAAAGCCAAGACAGTGTATGGGACCTCTACGTGACCACTATTATCAGACAGACCATTAACGGTAGCGATCCAATGAGATACTTGTCCCAAAATACACTAGCACGTGTGAAAAGTAAATAGATAAGAAAAAGATGAAATTTGCAACAAGAATATCAGAAATACAGTTTTACCCATAAATTAACACGATGTATTTATCAGAAATTCAATTCTAGTGACTTTATAGTGATAGGTACCAACAATATAATAATTTTCATATAAGCAACGAAATACCACAATGACACTGTGAAGCGATCATTACGCAGCAGTTTGTTATACTTTTAGACAATTCGTACTACGAATAACTTCAAAGCTTCATTTTGTTACTCATCCCCCTGGGCACACCATAGAAAATTGCCAGGGGAACTTAAAACATATATTTAACTGCCCAAGGTTTATCAACTCGTGCTCTTAAGAACTTAAAGGTTATTAATACGAGCCCTTCGAAAAGTTTTGACCTTATCCGAAGAAAGAAATTAAAACTGTTACATTGTTGTACATGTGTCTTGACGCTACTTTCAGGCAAACGAAATAATTTATCGAAACTTATGTTGGGACGAAAACTACCCGTACTGAGCTAAACAATCAATACAAAACTTGAAATTGCGATTGTACTCACAGAAGAGTAGGCCGGTGCTCCGCCTCAATTATCCTAGAAGTCGATGACTTACACCACCTCACACAAACCTCACGACCACCGCCACTACCAACTAACCCAACTGAACGCTGCAGCAGGACTGTGCTCGGCCGACAGCACCGCCTCTGGCGGCGTATCCGCGAGTCGATCGATACTAGCGCCTCGTCGTGGTTAGATGACGAACGAATAGCCGCGTCTTCGTCTCCTTTTTAAATCGTGACGACTTTACGTGACTGAACTACGGCAGCTACACAGGACAGAAGCGCAAATAAATTGAAGAAAACTTGTTTACGGTTACTCTTGATTTCAGTTAATTGTTTTCTTTTGTACATATTGCTGTAACATAAAGGAAGACCGTAAAATGTTTGTTTCAGATACGGTACATATACAAAATTGCAAGTACATTGCAGTATCACCAGCAACGGTCTGATTATGAGTGAGTCTTACATCATAAGAGTATATATTACATTTCGTTTTCGTATGTTTACTTTCGCCTGTAGATATGCAGCAGTCTTTCATTGAGTAACTTGAAACACAACAGCGTTTAGAAAGAAGAAGCTGTTGCGTAAAACCATACATTTACTATGTCTAACAAACATAAGCACAGAAGTGGTACAATACTGTAACTTTTTCGGTTCTATAATATATTTAATGAGCAATTCTACGTCTTTGAAATTTTTTTTATTAAAGCTGAAATGAACGGAATATGAGATTCCCTGCACTTTACCTTCATAATGCTGAGCTGTTATGTGTTCTGATACTTGTTAGTCTCCTCTTTCTTTTAAAATTAGACTCAGAAGATGAAGTCAAGTTTCTCAAACATAACTCGAAATTGTGAACTACGCCAGGTCTTCGGTAAGGCACTCCACGCTGATACATTAACGCTGAAGGTAGCAAATGTCTTCGCGTCCAGACTGCCGCAGTGCGAAGTTTTTTCAAAATTTTCGCTTTGTCTGTACAACTCCGGTTAAAATACTTCTGATACTTAATATACAATGATTTGACTGATTATTAACGCATTCCAAGCGCAAAGCTTTCGCTGAAGTGATACGCATTTTACCATACAGAACTCCAAGTGGGACAAACTTTGGAGTTCACATGTAGTTTTCCGCTGTCCCATAACAGAACCAGAAGCGTTTTAAGTACGTTAGTACGGGACTTTTCTAATGAACGTTCTCTGCAATTCACACCCGAAAAAGCATTGTTCAAAACAGCTAAAAGCGAAATTTGGATCTATAAAAAAAATCATCGAGGAGCGTATTTTTAAATAACACTTTTTTTGCTAAATTTCGCTATCCAGTCGCGAACTGACTTCGGGGGGAAATACTTCTTACACGTTTCTAGCTGTACTTATAGAACAACAGCGATCACCATAAGCAAGAAAACTGCATGTAAGCGTATCTTAGGGGAAAAACGTGTAATAAATATAGGATACCTGTTACGTATTACGTCCATAATAATCTTGCTATCAATGTCGCATAATCAACAAACGCAAGGCACTCCTAATTAGAAAATTCAAACCTATTACTGCTCTCGTCCCTTGCGTAGAACTGTCAGATTGTTTTAATGTTATTTAGAAGGAAACCTTCCACATAAGCGGATAATACTAGTTAACATTTGACGATTAGCAGCAAGAAGAGCTAAGTTCCGAATAGTTAATTCAAGTGTTTTCATAAATGAGATTATAGTAACTGCATAGTTTATACAAAATATCGGGTGAACAATCTGTTATTCGTCTCTGCGTATTTGTTCGCTGGCAAAGCTGACTGTCAGCAATCCTTTGCAGTTCAAGGACAATGGGATCAAATAATATGCCACGATCATGTAGTTCTGTGGCTCAAGGGCTACGCGTCAAGCGAAAAGTCCTAAGGTCCGCGGTTCAATCCGCAGTTAGTCAAAGAGCTCTTTTTTTTTTTTCTTTTCACTTATCGCTTATTTCCGCTCTTGAGACTACTTGTGTGTGTGAAAAATACCAAGTTGCACCGATGTTCGGAGTCCACTATAAGCTGTAAGTCGCCCTGAAACTGACTGGGTGAGTCAATTCAGAGGTCGGAGGAAGGCAACGGCAAATCACCTCCAATAGCACCGTGTAAGGAACTACGCTATTGTCTCCGTCAGATTCCTCTGCTCTCCCTTAATGCTTGCCTTCTCCTTTCACTCCTGTCGACTGCTCATTCAGCAGCGCCTGTCAATGCAGGAAATTCAAGTTTTCTGTACCAGAGGATAGACTGTTGCTAACAACGGTGGAGCAGTCTTGTCCTGCAGAAATATACGACATTTTATCCGTTATGCTTAATGAATTTACCTTGCGCACGGAAAGGAATGATGCACATGTAGGGTCGTTATAATTAAAGTGCGGCTACTAGCAGAGATCCGGTGTGGGCTGTCAACGAAACATGGTATATAGTCTAATGCGTTAATGAGGAACCGATTTACGTGGGAAAAATTAGTCCTAATTTTGGCTACCAGTTGCAAATCGGGCGTTGTGAATGTAAGAAAGACGTATATAAATGTTTCCTTATGTAATGGATTAGGAACGGGACGCGGTCAGTGAAAGTGAATGAAATGGGAAAAGTATGACGTTGATTTTATTACTAACCTGCGCTTACACGATTTGTTCAATGTGAGAACCGGATACGTCTACGAAATACTGCTTCCTTAAAATAACGCGATCAACAGTTGCTCGCAGCAGTTCCGATGCAATCTGAGCAACGTATTCCTGTATACTGGCCATCAGATCTGATAGAGACTGTACATGTTCCTGGCAAACGCGTTATTTTAGATTTCCCCAGAGCCAAAAGTCACAGTGATTCAGATTAGATGATCTTGCAGGCCATGCATCTGGAAAACATATGGGAGATTGCATTAAGCAGATGTTTCACTGAGCTAGCGACATGAGGCGTGAAACACAGTGCAGGAATCATATGCTGTACAAGGAGGTTTCGATATCATGAAGACGTCACGGTAAACCTGTCAGACCCTCTGGGTGTATTATCTTCAAAGAAGATCGGACCGAGAACAAAGCTGCTAGTGAATCCAAACCACACAGTCGCTTACGGCAAGTGCAGTGGTTTTTCTTGGACAACAAGCGATTTAACAGTACCCCAAGTTCACCAGTTCTGTGTATTCAATGCACCCTATACTGTAAAATGGGCGTCGTCACGTTGCCTGGCCACGTGTCGTCAACTTCTACTCATGCCGGAAACCAAAGAGCAAATTCAGAACGTTTCTGTGGATCATGAGGTTTCAGTTGCTGCACCGTCTCGATCGCGTATCAGTGTAAAGTCAACCGCAAAACTTTCCGTACCGTTGACCATGGGATGTACAATGATCGTGACACTGCACGGGCACTAGCACTACCTGGGCTACGTGCTGCATGGCCAGTTACAGCAACAGAAACCTCGTCAACAACTCCCACCGGGTTAGGACTCCCTCCTCTTCTAGGAGCCACACCAAGCTCACCCATGCTTTCGAAATTCATTACCATCTTCTTGAAACCATTTAATGACAACGGGCCTTTCCTCAGACCTTTCAGTTGGCGATACTCTCTCAATGCAGCCCTGTAACTGCTGCCGTTCACAGAAAACAGTTTCACTAACAGTACACGGTCTCTCTTCTCGACAGCCGCACTGTTCACGCACGTTATGGCCTTACAAATAACGGCTTCGATGTCATATCTTCATGCAACGCCAGATTTGGTGGCCACAATTGGAACTAATTTGTTTTCCAAAGTAAATCGGTTCCGCATTAACGCATTAGCGTATCTACTAAATTTCGTTGTCCTATGATAATTGCAGCCCACTCTGGACCTCTGTGAGTAGTTGCACTTCAATGATAGCCACCCGGTACACACGTAATTATTTGATACTCCATCTATCGGAATAAAGTGTCTGTCATCGAGCAGAAATACGTTAACAACAGATTAAATTTGCTTCCACTCGACAAATACGCTCACAGATGAGTCCTTTGACACATCCAATATTTTTGTGTGTATTGTGTGCCATACAACATGGACGTACATAAGATTTGATGAAGGTTCCAGTTTTCGACGTAAGCATTTCAGCAACTGACGGTGTGCAGATGAACGAATATTTAACTGTACACGTAAAAGTAGTATTTTTTCGTCTTCCTCGGTATTAAAGCAAATGCGTTTAGTATGAACTATATAGAAACAGGATTTCATCGGTTTATCGCTTATTAATATTTTCAGCGAAATCTTTTGCGTAGTGTGTTATATTGATTTCTAGCCGGTAATGTAACTGGAACTATTAAAGAGAAGAAAGCTGATATAAGGATTGTCGGCGGTCGACTTGAAACATTTTGCAAGCGTTCCCATATGGTTATCCAAATGGGAAGGCCAAAAGTGCCGCCGGCTGGAGTGGCCGTGCGGTTCTAGGCGCTACAGTCTGGAACCGCGCGACCGCTACGGTAGCAGGTTCGAATCCTGCCTCGGGCATGGATGTGTGTAATGTGCTTAGGTTAGTTAGGTTTAATTAGTTCTAAGTTCTAGGCGACTGATGACCCCAGAAGTTAAGTCGCATAGTGCTCAGAGCCATTTGAACCATTTGAACCAAAAGTGCCAGCACAGAGTTATCTCATCTCTATTTCCAGGTAAGCATCATGCAACGAGGTGAAACTGTGCTTTACTTGCTGATGTCGGCCGCATATTTAGTTCACTTCAGACTAATTTTGGATACAAATGCATTGTATTACTGTGCAGCTTCTTTCAGAAGCTATAGATAGCCATTAAAAAAGAAAAAAAAACCTCTTCGTTAGTTTAAAAAGCTATAAATGTTAATAATACAGCAAAATACTCGTTCTTTGCTAATTATCTGTGATCGAAAATCCTGTTTCG
This sequence comes from Schistocerca serialis cubense, assembly GCF_023864345.2. Taxonomy (NCBI): domain Eukaryota; kingdom Metazoa; phylum Arthropoda; class Insecta; order Orthoptera; family Acrididae; genus Schistocerca; species Schistocerca serialis. Next base: position 342,743,678 of record NC_064640.1, on the reverse strand, counting down.
TTATGTTGAATAGCTGACGAGATGACAGGGGCGCCCGATCACACGAAACACCCTATAAATAGAGCGATATCAACAAAGGCGATATAAAGCAAAGTTTCCACTAAATGATACTGTGAAAGAAGGTGGCTTTGTTTTTGTATTGAATTGAGACCCTTTGAAATATGAATGTAGTGATAACACATTTGTCGCTGTTTTCAGCTATACGTTTCACAAAAGAGGCTACGAATATGCTGAATACGAGATCCGAAAGTACCGACACAGCGTAGTTTTTAAACTATCTGTCCAGTGTTTCGTGGGAAATCAGGCGAGTCTCTCACGTACCGGCACTTCTGTTCTTAATATTAGACTCAGTTCTAGCGAGAACTGACTAAACAGTAAAAAAATCACCCTTTTGCGTATTGTGAAATGTCTACAGATTTCTTTCCATATTTTCGATAGCTATGAAAATATTCGGGGTTAACAGCTTGTATTATTTATTGTGTACACGAATTGAAAAAATGGCTCTGAGCACTATGGGACTTAACATCTATGGTCATCAGTCCCCGAGAACTTAGAACTACTTAAACCTAACTAACCTAACGACATCACACAACACCCAGTCATCACGAGGCAGAGAGTACACGAATTGAGTTTAAGTAGGCGAGTCAGTACACTTTCAGTGCAAGTAAAAGTATAAGTTTTTTGAAAATGTGCAACGAGCTACCGGGCTTGGCGTCCCAGACGATTTGATACGTAGTTTTTACATGCCATGATATTCAGTAAAGAACGCTCTAACTTAAAAAGCGTAAGTGAAGACTGACCCTACGACTTTGTTTAGAAGATAGGTGAAGGAAATGCAAACCTACGTTTATAGAATTTGTAGACTCAGAGAAAGCTTTTGACAATGCTGACTTTTACACTCTCCTCGAAATACTGAGGGTAGCAGGGGTAAAATACAGGGAGCGAAAGGCTATTTACAACTCGTACGGAAACAAACGGCAGTTATAAGTGTCGAGGGGTATGAAAGGGAAGCAGAGGCTGAGAAGGGAATGAGACAGGATGGCAGCCTGTCCCCGACGTTATTCAATATGTACATTGAGAAAGTAGTAAAGGAAACCAAAGAAAAATTTGGCGTAGGAATCAAAGTTCAGAGAGAAGAAAATAAAACTTTTGAGGCTTGCTGATGACATTGTATTCTGTCAGAGACAGCAAAGGACTTGGAAGAACACCTAAAAGGAATAGACACCGTGTTGAAAGGAGGATATAAGATGAACATAGACAAAAGCAAAACAACGATAATGGGATGTAAACGAATTAAATGAGGCGTCACCGAGAGAATTAGATTAGAAAACAAGACACTAAAAGTAGTGGATGAATTTTGGTATTAACTGGTGATGGCCGAAGTAGAGAGGATATAAAATATGTGGTATCGTCCAGTATCGATTCCACAGACATTTGTGAGGGTTCGATGAAATACGCAACAACCAATGGGATGAACTCCAGAGGACCACGTCTCTCTCTCAGCATAGCGGCACCCACAGACTGAAGCCAAAATAGTGTCGATAATGCAAGAGCTCAGACCCAGTTGGTGACTTCATCTGAAGGCGTCAACGTAATAGTGTAGGAGAAACGAGTTGTTCAAGTTACTGATGAACTTGTACTTAAAGTCTGAACATTGTACCTCGAGAGAACATTTTCTTAATTAGTACCTCAACTGATGCTTTACTAGTCAATGACATTTGTAAATTTTCCAGTACTCCCGTGGCAATGAAGTGTGTTAAATGAATCTTTAATTATTTAATCTAATAAGGTGATTTAAAATTTTATGGGTTACAATTCCTATTTGTTAACTCACCGACCAATCAAAGGGCCCAGAGTTACGGTCGGACGAAAGTAGTTACGTCTGGTCACAACAAAATGTAGACCAGCAATGGCAAGGAAAGCGTTTCTGAAGAGGAGAAATTTGTTAACAACGAATATAGAGCTAAGTGTTAGGAAGTTTTTTCGGGAGGTATTTGTATGGAGTGTAGCCCTGTAAGGAAGTGAAACATGTACAACGGCTAGTTTAGATAAGAAGAGAATAGAAACTTTTGAAATATGGTGCTACAGAAGAATGATGAAGATTAGGTAGGTAGATCGCGTAACTAATGAAACTAAAAAAGTTAACTCTACCCGAACACGCCATATAGGTCCAACGGTACCGACCGGCCGCCGTGTCATCCAAAGCCCACAGGCGTCACTGGATGCGTATATGGAGGGGCATGTGGTCAGCACACTGCTCTCCCAGCCGTTTTGTCAGTTTACGAGACCGGAGCCGCTACTTCTCTATCAAGTAGCAGCTCAGTTCACATCACAAGGGTTGAGTGCACCCCGCATGCCAACAGCGCCCGGCAGACCGGATGGTCACCCATCCAAGCCTAGCCTAGCCCGACAGCGCTTAACTTCAGTGATCTGACGGGAACTGGTGTTACCACTGCGGCAAGGCTGTTGGCTGCGTAACTAATGAGGAGGTACTTAACGAAATTTGGGAGACAAGAAATTTGTGGCTCGGCTTGACTAAAAGAAGGAATATCTGTAAGTCCATCTTTATGCAGACGCTTGCGGAACCTCGGCTGTTAAGTATTAAGTATCGAATCAAAACACCTTCATCCATCTAAATTTCCATTTGTTATCTTATTCAAGCAACCAGTTTCAGCGCTAAATTACACCATTTTCAGGCCCCATGACCGACGTGTAGGAAAAATCCCACCTCTGACCCAGGCAAAATAGGGGCCAGCGTTCAGTGACTGATATTCATACGTGTTTGATGCAGTTGTCCCTTTCGATCTGGATGATCGAAGGGGTCATTGTATCAAAAATATGTGGATATCAGTCAAAGAATGCTGGCCCCTATTTTGCCTGGGTCAGAGGTGGGAATCTCCATACATGTCGATCAGGGGGCCTGAAAATGGCGTAACATAGCGCTGAAACTAGTTGCTCAAGTAAAATAACAACTGGAAATTTACACGGCTGAAGGTGTTTTGATTCGACATTTTAAAACAAGGAATCGGTTGATAGGACACATTCTGAGACATCAAGAGACCACATATTTTGTGTATGAGGAAAGGATGGGGGTAAAAATCTTAGAGGGAGACCAAGAGACGAGTGCAGTAAGCAGATTCAACAGGATGTAGGTTGCAAGTAGTTTTTGGGAGATGAAGAGGCTTGTACATGATAGAGTAGCATGGAGAGCTGCATTAAATCAGTCTTCGGACAGACGACCACAACAATAGAAAAAAAATGAATACACTCGCAGCTACACAGAACTCTTTACTGACAACGACTGACATTTGCAACCTGTTGAGGACATTGAACAGGTGCCGTTCGTAGTCAAATACCACAGCGCAACCTGCATGTTTGGCTAGTGTGCGCATTTATGTTCTAGAGATGTAGATACGCTCTTGAAAATTGGACAGTTCTTGTGAAAATGAAAGTTTTGTAGTCCTTTGCTTAAGTTAAAATTTATTCCAGTTTTCTCTTTTCATTCATACAGAAGAAACGTTTCGAAACACGCGTGTCTGGTGCAATTACTACTAACCTAGTCGCTTTGCCCAGAAAACGGAGAGGTTTATTACTGAAGTTTTGAGAAAGCACTTTCCGGGAACAGTCGGACAACATACATCTCGCGAAGTCGCCACGACGAGAAAATTCGAGAAATTTGGACTAATCAGAGGCTTACCGACAGTGGTCATAACAAAATGTAGACTATCAACGGCAAGGAAAGCGTTTCTGAAGAGGAGAAATTTGTTAACAACGAATATAGAGCTAAGTGTTAGTGGTACCAAAAGTACCCTCCGCCACACAGCGTTAGGTGGCTTGCGAAGTATAGATGCAGATTTGAACGTCAGCGATAGGTACTCTAAGAACGAAGGCGGAGCACCGTGGATCTAAGCAGGTGCCGGGTGCCAGGTTGTGTGGTTGTCTTGTCTGTGCGGGCGAGTGGAACTGCCTGTGGCGCTCGGCCACGTCAGTACAGCAGGAAGGTCAGCCGGCTTCCGCGAAGCGCAACCACCGCCTTACGCCGTACATCGCTCGCGCTTATTACTAATCTGTGAAGTCACAGCCTCTATTCACTAGATTCGCCTCTGACGGGAGGCCACTCGCTTCTGACTGGGCGCTCAGGCCTCTGCTATCAGTGCTTCTCATCCTCTCTGTTGATACTAGAAAATAAGGCTGCCTTGTCATATATGGACGACATAATGACTTGTACGTTGTTACGTTTAAGGTTGTTGGGAGCCATCAAGGGCACGCCGAGGCAGGAAATCAGAGACACAATGCAGAGAGCAGGCCAATGTGGTAGCGTTTAGGTTACCGGAGATAGATAGTAACACTGATGATGATGAGGTCTCATACTCCGAGGAGCGTAGGGGACGGTGCGAGATCCGACTAGGCAAGGTCCAGGCGGAGATGGTTTGCAATTGCCTTCCTTCGACCGTATTGGGGATGAATGATGATGATGAAGACGACACAACAAAACACAGTCATCTCGAGGCAGGGAAAATCCCTGACCCGCCGTAATCGAACCCGGGACCTTGTGCGCGGGAAGCGAGAACGCTACCGCAAGACCACGAGCTGCGGACAAATTGTAACACTAGAACCCTGCAAATTGCACACACTCTGGGAAGCTGTCCCACGGGAGTAGTTTCACTTCAGAGAATTAACTGGTAACTCCATCCACCGCCTAGAAGCTGTTGTAAGGAGTTACTGTAGAAGATGGCCACGAAAAGGCACGTCTCAGCACAGGCAGCAAGCTTGATACTTGCTCCTCAGAACTGCAACGTCACTGGGTTTACACAGTTTAGAGTCCTACTACAGCAGTTCCCACCGACAGGAGGACGGAGGCGAGGCCAAGTGACGTAAAACACTGTTGTTGCTGGTCATAATAGGAGTGGCAGTGACATTAAGATTTCAGCTGAATGCTGTTGATACCAAATTTGAAGTTTGGTAATATGAAATCTAGAAGCGTCCCTACCTATCGAGGAGGAGTAGAGGAGGAATCTAAGTGTGGTTGGCCAGGGGCGCCCAGGAGGTGCAGAGCGACTCGCCAGATTGGTCGAAGCTTGTTAAGTGCGGGTGGATTGGTGGGTCGACTATAGGAAGGGAGAAAAGATGCCCCTCCAAGATTCTTTAAAACCAGTGTTTTTGTATTCAGGTGGAGTTTTTAGTCCGATCTCTGGGGCGCTGAATTTTCGTCGCTCGTGGCCAGCCACGGTAAGCTTCGACATGTCTGTTTTTCTCAGTTGGAGTGCTGCTCTGAAGTTTGTACTTAACGTGCTGCTAGCGCTCGCTACTTCTGTTAGCACCCACCGTCGTGACTTCAGACAGTGACTGCTGTTGTACAACCAATTGTCTCCTTTAATTTTTCTAATGTTTAAAATTAGCCTTCAGTTGGTCTGATCGCAAATAAGTAGGGTTAATCAGACCCCTGAATTCCATGAGTCTGCTGCTGCAAGCATCCTGTAGAGTTCGAGTCCCAGAATCCGAATCTCTCGTAGGTGCCCTGTGACAGTGTTTGGCGCTGATACAAGTCATCGACTGCCTTCACTGGGAATTTGTCTTACTGCATTTGCTCCTCGTCGCTCGGAAATTGCAGACTGACCTCAACCCCCTGGCTTCCCTCTATCCTATGTCAGGACACGACAGCCTTTCGTAGCTGAATATCCTAATTCAAAACCGAGTAGCCTCACCTTAGCAATTATTTTGCGTTGCTTCCAGCGTGACATTCAAAGTCTGTCGATAGAATTCCTGTGGGATAAATCTCACAGCGGAATCGTTCATAATTAAGAAGTCGATATTCTTGCTAAAGGAGCCATAAAATCCGCAACTTTTATCGACCTCAAACTTTAGCCTTTTGAATTGTATCTTCTGCCCACAAATTCTTTTCAGAAATAGCAAGAGGACTGTTACGTTCCGTTCTTCAGGGGAAGATGATGTGTCTGTATCCAGTTCACCTACCCAGATGGCTGGTATCCACTATCTACGGAATGAGATTCAACCACGGAAGTTTGCCGATGCACTTTCACCAGCACTGGAATTATTCCAACTCCGTTCTGTGACTGCACTAACGCTACATAATGTGACATGAATGCTTCCTCTTTGCATGTTCAAAATGAAAGAGAAAAAGACAACAGTTAAGTCTCCTGGAAGCAGAGTTCTCTTATAGCACCGCCACTCTACTTTCTTTGAATAATTATGCATATAATAAAGACCATTACACATTTTTACAAGATGACTAGGTATCTTTGGAGTAATAACGCAGCACTGGGAACTGTGACAACAGTCGTTTCATTTTAGAGTGTTTTATTTGTAAACTAACTTCAACTTGGGCTTCGAACATATGTATCGCTATTGCTCTTATTCCTTTCCGTTTTATTTAGTAAATTTGTGTTGCCAAAACAACTCAGTTTGTCAAAATATTCTGTAAAATTTCACACAGCGTATCAAATACCTTTGCTAAACGTGTCTTTGAATATTTATAATTGTGTCCCAACACCACCGAGCTTCCAACCAGAGCAAGACGATCACTGTTAATCGCTAATATTGTTGCATTGTTCATGGTGTTATGCTTTAAATTCACCAGATCTATGTTCAATACTGTGCATACATGCCAATGAACAGTACGCTTAAAAATTCCTTTTTTTTCCTATGGGTCTCAGCTGCTAAAGTCATCAGTCCCTAAGCTTACACACTACTTAACCTAAATCATCCTAAGGACAAACACACACACCCATGCCCGAGGGAGGACTCGAACGTCCGCCGGGACCAGCCGCACAGTCCATGACTGCAGCGCCCCAAACCGCTCGGCTAATCCCGCGCGGCTTCCTTTGTTAAACTTGGATCTTTATACGTGCTTGCTTATTATGTCGTCAATTTATGTTTTGTACTGTATGTCAGTTATTTACAGTTCAGCTGGCTAAATGGCTCTTAGGTGCGAAAGCCAAATGAAATTAAAAGGAAAAAGAACTGAAATCCCATTTTTTCACTTAGTGATACGCTATTGCTATTTGTATGAACTTTTATTGCTATTTTTCACACAGTTGAGGCATATTTCAATGCACTCGCCTTATATATTTCTTTTTATTTTACGTGATGAACTTCAGCCTGTTTAAAAGAGGCCTGTCATGATTTCGCCTGTTTGCCAGTCTTCATATCAGAGTAGCAATTACACCAAAAGGTCCTCAGTTGTATATGGCTCAAAAATGGCTCTGAGAACTATGGGAATTAACATCTGAGGTCATCAGTCCCCTAGAACTTAGAACTACTTAAACCTAACTAACCTAAGGACATCACACACATCCATGTCCGAAGCAGGATTCGAATCTGCGACCGTAGCAGTAGCGCGGTTCCGGACTGAAGCTCCTAGAACCTCTCGGCCACCGCAGCCGGCTCTCTCAGTTGTATATATTTCAGTTTCTGTCTTCCTCTACAATTTTTGCCAGTTACTGTATCCTCTACTGCAATGGGCGTTATTCTCATCTCTGACCGTCATATCCCTTTTTGTAAATAGTTATTTCCACATATTCCTTTCTTCGCCAGTTACGCGGGGAAACTGTCGCTAAATGAATAAAACACGAGCGTACGAAGTTCCTTCCAGACAGAACAAGGTATGCCATTCTTAACGAAGAGAAATAAATGGTGTAGTGGATGATGTCAGAACTTCCGTGAGACTGTTCACCGATGATGGTGTATACTGCATAGAGGAGTCACAACGCTAGAAAATCGTAGAGAAATGCAGGAAGACCTGCAAAGGATCGACACGTCGTGATTGGCAGTTGACCCTCAATTGATTTGTGACTGGACTGAAGAGTTCCTTCCAAACAGACCATAGTGTGCCGTTCTTAATGGAGAGAAATCTTCAGGTGGAAAAAAGTAGTTTCGGGCGTACGCCAAGGGAGTATTCTAAAAAGAAGATTAGGGTTTTACGTCCCATCGACAACGAGGCTATTAAAGACGGAGCATAAATTCGGATTGTTTGTTTTTGAGAATGGGGAGGAAAATAAGCCGTGTCCTTTCAGAGGAACAATCTCAGCATTTGCGTGGAGCGATTTATGAAAATCACGGAAAACCTAACTGTCGATGGCTGGATGTAGATTTGAACCGTCGTCGTCCCGAATGCGAGTCTAGTGTGCTAACAACTGCGCTATCTCGGTCGGTGGGAGTGTTCTAGGATCATTCCTGTCCACAACACACTGAGGTGAAGGAAGTGATGGGATAGCGATATGTATATATGCAGAGGGGGGCAGTATCGCGTACACAAGATATAAAAAGGCAGTGTACTGGCGGAATTTTGATTTTTACTCCGGTTATTCATGTGGAAAGGCTTCCGACGTGATTGTGGTTGCACAACGGGAATTAACAGACTTTTAACGTGGAATGGTAGTTGGAGTTAGACGCATGGGACATTCCCTTTGGAAATCATCAAGGACTTCAATATTCTGGGATCCACAGTGTCAGGAGTATGCCAAGTATACCAAATTTCAAGCATTACCTCTCACCACGGACAACACTGTGGTCGACGGCCTTCACTTAACGACCGAGAGCAGCCGCTTTTGCGTAGAGTTGTCAGTGCTAACATACAAGCAACACTGCATGAATTAACCGTAGAAATCAGTGTGGGAGGTACGACGAACGTGTTTGTTAGGACAGAGCGGCGACATTTGGCGTTTATGGGCAATGACAGGAGACGATCGACGCGAATGCTTTTGCTAACAGCACGACATTGTCTGCAGCTCCTCTTCTGGGTTCGTACCCATATACGAATAGGTTGGACCCTGGACGACTGGAAAACTGTGGCTTGGTCAGATGAGTCACGATTTCAGTTGGTCAGAGCTGATGGCAGGGTTAGAGTGTGGTGCAGACGCCACGGAGCCATGGACCAAAGCCGGCCGGAGTGGCCGTGCAGTTCTAGGCGCTACAGTCTGAAACCGAGCGACCGCTACGGTCGCAGGTTCCAATCCTGCGTCGGGCATGGATGTGTGTGATGTCCTTGGGTTAGTTAGGTTTAATTAGTTCTAAGTTCTAGGCGACTGATGACCTCAGAAGTTAAGTCGCATAGTGCTCAGAGCCATTTGAACCATGGACCAAATTTGTCAACAAGGCACTTTGCAAGCTAGTGGTGGCACCATAATGGTGTGAGCTGTGTTTACATGGAATAGATTGGGTCCTCTGGTCAAACTGAACCGATCATTGACTGAAAATGTCAGTGTTCGGCTACTTTGAGACCACTTGCATCCATTCATGGACTTCACGTTCCCAAACAACGATGGAATTTTTGTGGATGATACTGCACCCTGCCACTGGGCCACAGGTGTTCGCGAGTGGCTTGAAGAGAGATCGCTCGACACGAATCTCATTGAACATTTATGGGACATAATCGAGAGGTTCGTTCATGCACAAAATCTTGCACGGGCAACACTTTCGCAATTATGTAAGGCTATAGCGGCAGATGACATCCGGTCTGTGACGAAGGTTGATGACATCTTAGAGACAGTAGGTTCCTAGAAATGGCAGTGGGCTGGCCACGTTGCAAGAAGAAAAGACAACAGATGGACGAAGCTAGTACTGGAGTGGAGTCCGAGAGAGCACCGGAGGCCTAGAGGAAGACCACCAGACAGATGGGACAAAGACATGAAGAAGATCGCTGGTAACACCTGGCAGAGAACTGCCCAAAACCGTCGCACTTGGAGAAGACTGCTGAAAGCCTACCCGAATCCACGACTGGAAGAGGCCACATCATTTAATGATTGAATTGGCTGATGATGATGATAGCGGCAGCAGGGCTCTATATTTCTGCAGAGAACTTCCAGCAACTTGTTGAATCCCTGACAAAAGGAGGTTCGTCACGATATTAGGAGGAATCCCATGGTTTTCATCACCTCTGTGTATACATAACTGGCCTAATGGATGACGTCGAAAGTTCCATGAGGTTTTTTGCGTATTATGATGTATATAGCGGAGTCACAGCGTTAGGAAATTGTAACGAAATGCAGGAAGACCTGCAGAGGATCGACATTTGGAATAAGGATTGTCAGCTGACCCTCAACATCAATAAATATAACCTACAGAGATGGCGAAAACCCCTTCCACGTTTGACGAGTTGTCCCCGATTACGCTTGGTCGTCTCTGCTCTGAACATACGACAATTATCCACAGACAACGTGGGAGTGAACGCCCTGCGGTCCTCGCAGTGGCTTCTTTGTGGCCCACAAGAGCTTTTGCCTGCCAGTGAATCCCACAACATGTGTAGCTCGACACCTAAGAGGATGCCACTCTTTGCACCTCACAACAATGCCGCCCAGAGATCACCAAATTCTGCAACAGTATTTGTTTTTTGTTTAATACAATATATAAGATATTATGCTACGTGGTCATTTGTTAGAATAATGAACCGTGATGCTATACTTGCAACAAGTGAAGGAACCTGTTGCGCGTTTTTAAATGACACCATAGTCATATTTGTATTTCATGTTATTGCAAGACAATTTAACCATTATTCGCAAGAATATGCAACGCTCCTGGTACACACAGGAATCCAGTCTTGAGAACAAATCGGCTGCAAGTGTCGGTTAATATCCGTGTACAACTTTTTGTCTAATATGGTGCTTTTGGAATAAAGCCCAATGAATATGTGGTACAGTTCGGTCGAACTTTTTACTGATTTGAGCCGATAGTAATACATTTTCCAAACACATTACGAACTATGCATGATTCACTAGGAACGCAGAAAGATAGCGATCTGTTGACTGGTAAATGGGTAACAACACGAAGGTCGGCTTCAACAGCACATTACATTACGAGGCATGGTCCTATTGACAGTTATGTCATACGTCTTTGTTAATTATGACTAAACGTGACTGGTAGAAATAAAATGTGCATTTTGCATTTTTAGCCGTGAGTCCCCTCCTGGTGAGTTCAGTCGTGTGGTGCAAGCCTTTTTATTTGACGCTACTTCTGTGACTTGCGCGTCAATAGTGATGAAATGATGATGAAGACAACACACGCGGCAAGTTCCGAGCGGAGAAAATCCTTGTCCCGTCTGGGAATTGATCCTGTGGCCCCGTGATCGAGATTCAGCAGCCGTAACCACAACACCACGGTCTGCTGACGTGTGGAAGAAGAAGGTACATCTACGCTCTTTCGTTTTCGTTCCTCTCTTCATTGTTACCTTGTGTATCATATTTCGTTTAAGCTTGCGCTTTCCCTTTATTTCCAACATGACGTACGAGCCTGCTTTTAACGACTCAATCGCAAGGAGCTTCGTGAGCTCATTAGCTCCATATTTGGTGCTCTTTTGCTAACTTCGGCGAGAGACATTACAAATAGTACCGAATGTTATTAGCGATGTTTAGTGCTACTTTCTTTGTAATTGCAAGTTTTTCTGCCCGTAATTGGTGCACCGATGGAGTGTGTACAGAATGTAAGTTGATTGCTGTAGAAATTTGCTTTAAAAACGTGAATTTATGAAAAGAACACTTGATTCTAATAAGATTTTCATTCTTTCTTCGTCAGAGGTGTAGAGAAATGAAAGATATCGTCTGCATGATAACCAATGCTCTCATTAGAGTAGGATGAAAAAGCTGTTGAAGGAAGCACAGCTTCGGCAAGTTCATTTTCTGGAGCACACAGATCATTGTAGCTGAATTACAACCTTTTCTCGTAAGTAAACAGATATAAAGAAAAAGAGGCGTTTATTTTATTGCGTGAGTCAGTTTTCTAATGTTGGTAGTTCAGCCAGATTCTTTGGTTTCGTGACTCATTTCAGTGACAGACTGAATAACTCCTTTGTGTCCAGATTTTCTCATCTTATTTTATGAACTCTTCCTTATTAATTTCGATTCGTTTCAAAACGGAGTCTTATACTGAGAAACGGCCTTGTGCCGTCACCATGTAAAACGCGAACACTAAAAATGTTCTTTTAATTAGCAAATTATTTAGTTACACATTTTCGAGACATTGTTAACTCTTACGGATGAAATAGGCCATATTTTTCGGTTAAGTGCTAAATTATAAGTACAACTTCAAGGCAATGGTTGAAGGCAATTATTGCCGATGAAGTGAGTGCACTTGATGTCGAAAATTTTCGGGCGCAACGACCAAAGAACACTGTACCTGGACATTTAAATTACAGGGGTACTCAGTGCATAGTTCTGCTTGCCTTATCTGGTTGTAAGTGTTGCTTCACGTGGGTTACAGTTCGTTGTCGCGTCCGACTGTCTGATGTTAGAGGGTGCAAAACCAGTCTTCTCTACTAAAAATTTGAAAACAGCCCTGTGAATTTACGAATGGCTAAAGATATATTTGGTGCCACGTTGCCAGTGCCTTATATTTTGATAACTGACAGCACTTTTGTCTTGGTGGTGTATGTCATGACATTCTGCAACTCGCCTTAACAAAAGTTTTGTGAAAATGGTTCTTAATTATAAACTGTCTCGAGCAAGTCATATAGTTAAGTGTCTTCGAGTTGCCAGTATCAGTGTTCAAAATTTTCCGTTACCCATTAGAAATTAAACTGTTAAGTACTGTCATTGACTGTGTGCTAATTTGCGTTTCTCTTCATAATTTTCTCCGATAACACAACGCCTTAGAGTTTTGATAACGAGGGTACAAAAACTGGTGAAATTATTTGTGGAACATAGAGAGAACTCATTTCCAGAGATAACGATGTGCGACCCTTGCAGCCAGTTGCAAGAAATCCTAAAACGACAGCTTCAGAAACGAATGAAGGATTCTTGGAATATTTTATGTCAGATGTAGATTTTGTCCCGTTTCGAATAAAGTATCCGAAATTCTAAAAACATTATCCTACGCTCTATTTCCTGTTAAGATTTGTTATAGTTCGTACTTTCTGTTTTGATTTAAGTCCTAATATGTGAGTTTATTATTCTGATAAATGAAACTTTAACTTTATTTTACAGTGAACACACAGCGCGTAGTGGGGCGATCACTCTGTTGTAGAAATAATTCAAAAGCCAAAATCGCTTAAATACTGTTTGCTGGATAACCGGCTTCAACACATCGGATCTGAATGTAGATTAACATTTATAACCCATTTGGATATAACGATACATGAGGCAGACCAGCTGATATCAAATCATTGGCACAAAAAATAAAAAAACAACTGCTCTCATGTCATTCTTTTCCGTAAAATATGTAAAACCGAAGTCACAAGATAAAACTATTTGGTACATAACCGCTGCTCGACCGTTGTAAGTCACGTACGTAGATAAGTTAACATGTTTCAAAGTGAACAATGCAAGAGATGGACTAGTGGATGTCGACATTGCTATGAAGAGATGAAGTGGATATCAAATTTGAGGATTTTCAGTTGAGAAGGATAAGAAGGAGTCATTGTCCACAGGAAAGGCAGACTCGTAAATATTCTAGTAATTACGTTTGAGGTAACACCCCAGTGAATACCAACTTCTTGAATGGACTTAATGTGCTGGGCAGGGAGGCTTGTGAGCTCTGAAGAAGCTAGGGGCTTTGCTGGCGGTAGCGCAGCTGCTGGCATGGTCACCCAAGCCGGATTGATCCCAGCGGAGGAGCCACACGATGCATGTTCCACACCATAGAGTGAGGAGGGGGGTAGGCTCTATAGACTAGATCATCAACCTCTTTAGGGGAGCTAAATGAAAGCCTGGTCCTCCAGGTTGGGTGTAGAGCACAGGGTCGATACCCCTGCTTTGTAAAAAGGCTATCATCGCGAATAATTTAATAAGGAATGCCTGACTGCCCTTATAAAGACGAATTGCACCAAGGAACATGAATGTGGATGTACCGGTGCTTAATTTGGAACATGGAACGTGCATACACTGCCGCGTATAGGAGCTATGAATGCTATTGCAGAAGAGATGCTAAGGGATGGAATGAGTTTGTTGCCCTTCAGGAAATCAGATGGAAGTATAAGGGTGAGATTAATAAGCATAAATTCTCCCTATATTATTCAGGGAAAGACGAAAGACAATGGGAGCATAGAGTGGGATTTGTGGTCTCCAAGGATATCCATAGATTTGTTATTGCTTTCACTCCACATGATGAAGGAATATGTATTCTGCATATCAAAGGCAAATTTCAAAATGCGACCTTAGTGAATGTATATGTGTCAGTAGAAGAGTCATATGAAGTAGTAGTAGATGGTTTCCATGATAAGCTACAGGAGTTTTGTGGTGGAATAACTAGATACGACTCCAAAATAGTCCTTGGCGACTACAATGCCAAAGAAGGGGCTTTGAGATGCGTATTTGGTAAGGAAAGACTGCTCAGTGCAACTAGTAATAACAGTAAAAAGGCTGCCCAGTTTACCTGTGTGAACAAATAAAAGGCAGTAAGTATCTGTTTCCCAACGAAAATTATATACAAAGGGAGCTGGAAAATGTTAGGAACAGAAGCAAAACCAAATAGACCATATATTAGTAACAAAGGGGTGGGCATTTGATATGGAAAATGTGTACACTTCCCGAGGAGCCATTTTGAGAACATCGCATGATATACTGGGAGAAACAAGGAGACTTAGAAATGAAGACTGGTATTATGATGAATGTAGGTAGGCAGTGGAACAGAAAAAGGAAGCAAGACTGAAGTGATTAAAGCGAATATGGGATCAAATCAGGCATTATATAATGAAAAGAGAATAGAGGCAGCAACGGTATGTAGGAGGAAAAAAGGGAAGCCATAGGGAGAAAAATAGAGGAAATGGAAGAGCACTATTAAAGGAATGAGAGAAAAAAAGTTTTATAAGAAAATTAAAGAAGGAACTTAAGGGTATAGATCGAAAATGACAGCATGTAAGCACAAAGAGGGAAATGCGCTGATAGATAAACAAGATGCTCTGGATAGGAGGAGAGAACACTTCACGGGAATTCTGGAGGGCAATCCTACCAGAAGTGAGCACCCACTCTACACTGCAGATCTAGAGGTAGAAGAACCCATATTAGAGGAGGTACAGAACATAATGCACTGTCTAAAAAAAATACAAGGCACCTGGAACTGATGCAATAACGGTAGACTGTTAAAAATGGAGGAAATGGTCTCCATAAGCGAATCCACAAACTTATCAACTTAGTCTCGAGTCAGGAAGGAATCTCAGAAGAGTGGACCTTAAGGTTAATCCAGTCAATCCATAAGAAAGGAGAGAAGACTTGTTGTTCGTATTATTGAAAAATTACCTTGCTTAGTGTAATCTATAAGATTCTCTCTAGTATTATCTGCAACAGGTTGGTTCCATACGCAGAAGAGATTCTGGGAGAATATTAGTGTGGGTTTCGGCCTACAATGTCAGCAACAGATCAAATATTTGTACTGAGGCAAATACACGAAAAAGTGTATGAGTATAATATTGAGCTTCATAACCTTTACATAGGCTTTAAGCGGGCCTTTGATAGTCTTGACAGGGCAGAAATGCTAAATGTTTTGGTACTGATTGGTGTACCATCTAAGTTAGTTTCACTTATCCGAGCAACATTGGCTGGTTCCAAGGCTACAGTGCGAGTGGATGGAGACCTCAGTAAATGGTTTAGCATCAGTAAAGGCGTCAGACAAGGGGATACTTTCTCTACAATGTTTTTCTCTTGAAGCAGCAACTCAAAATGTTCAAATGTTTGGTTACATAGACGCAGAGTCAACCCACATATACGCATATGATGATGATGTAGAGATAACGAGTAGAAGAAGAGTTTCACTAGAGAGGACAATAGGAGAGCCAAAAGAAGGCACACCACCTATGGGCCCTGCTATTAGTGAAGTGAAGACTAAGTAGATGCATTTCACGAGGTATGAAAATTATAACTTGGATGAAGTATCAGCAGCTGGTTCCAATTTTGAACATGTGCAGAACTTTATCTGGGACCTAATATTAATAGGACAAACTCCATGTCAGCTGAAATAAAACAGCGCATCCTGAGTGGTAATAGATGATTCCACGCTTTTAAGAAATTATTGGTCCCTAGGTTATTAAATATTCAACCGAACAAATTACGTCATGATCAGGCCAGTAACCTACAGATGTGAAACATGGTTACTAACGAGAGTTGATGAGCAGCAAAATGGCTCAAATGGCTCTGAGCACTATGGGACTTAACTTCTGAGGTCATCAGTCCCCTAGAACTTTGAACTACTTGAACCTAACTAACCTAATGACATCACACACATCCATGCCCGAGGCAGGATTCAAATCTGCAACCGTAGCAGTCGCGCGGTTTCGGACTGAAGCGCCTACAACCGCTCGGCCACAGCGGCCGGCGATGAGCAGCAGCTCAAGATATTTGAACGCAATGGGACACTTCAATATAACAATGTTCTCTAGAGATGTAGAACGAACACTGGCATTGTAAGAACAATGAAAAATAGGAGAGTAGCCTGGCTTGGACATGACCTTAGATGGATACTGGATGAACAAATAAAAAGGTTTCTGAATGGAGGCCAGCTGGAGGAAACAGAGACAAAGACCACGAAATCGGTGGACAAACGATGTGGAAGAAGATATGAAACTTCTGTGAGTCAGAGGATGACGGAGAACTGCTGTGGAGAGGACATTGGAGGAAATTTGTTGAAGAAGTTAAGATTCATGCAGGGTTGTAGCGCCATGAGGAGATAAGATTTTGTATTATATTAGTTAGGGTTATGTAAATAGTACAGTGTGGGGCAAATAAAAGTTCCCCAGAGATCATAGTACCACGGTGAAAAGAAACACAGCAGAGGAAAGGATATACAGTACTAACTTAACTATTCAGATGTTGAAAGTGACCACCATTCATCTCTTTGCACTTTCGAGCCCTGCTCTGCAAGTTGCTGAATGCAGATCGAAGCAGAACTGCTGGAATTGCTGCAGTCTCATCCAATATGTTCTGCTGTAGTTCTTGAAGACTGTGAGGGTTGTTGCGATACACCTTAGACTTGAGGGCCCTCACACAAAGCAATCACACACTGACAGGTCAGGTGAGTGGGGTAGCCAGCAAGGGCCGCAACCAGATTGACCTCTGGTAACAACTCTGACTAGTGTGAAGATTGTGTAAATGTGGTTCAAGACTCGGTTGGTCGTATGAGCAGTTTATCGATCCTGTTGGTAGTAACTGTAGGTCTTTTCCTCCTCTGTTAATGGTTTCAAAATGTTGGCAATGTAACGCGCCGAAGTCAGCCCTGATGAAAGAAGGTGGGGCCAATAATGCAGCGTGTAGACCCTGCACACCAAACCCCAACCTTTTGATCATACAATGGTGTTTCGTGTAAGTTATGTGGATTCTCCGCTGCCCAGAATCTGTCATTCTGTGAACTGACATAACCATTCAGGTGAAACCAGGCTTCATCAGACAAAGAACAGATCCATGTCCAACCCATTCATTGTTACCTCAGTGAACAGCCACTCGCAAAATTAGACTCGCTGATTAGCATCTGCTGGTTTTAACGCATGAACAACAGACACTCGGTAGGGATGCATGTGCAGTTCGAGGTCTGGGCCGTTTTTATTTGTCCCACCCTGTATATTATCATGGCCATGATTTGTTCTTTTTGTGTAAATTAGTGTCTTTAACCCTTGTTACCATGAACCTTTTCTTCTTGTTTTCTGATACTTAGCGTATCTGCACAAAACCCATATCAGGACGATAATGAGGCGATCAGTACATGTTTGGAAATCAGGAAACGTTAGTGAAGCGAAGAAAAAGGTCTGAGACCATTCTATGGAACATTATCAAGTGGAAGAGAATTGTAAAAATTGTATACAAAATTTCGGTCAACGGGGCAGATTGTTATAGAAATTCTACAAATAATGCTGATTAAGAGAAAAAGGTGTTAAATAATATAAAGCACCAGTGATAATTAAATAAAAGAAAAGTATTAGGAGTTCACAGACGCCATTTTTCGCATGGAATAAGTCCGAATTGTCATCAGAAGGTGTCAGAAAAGTAGTATAACAGATACTGAGGAGAGAAGCATGAGACAGATCGTTAGCTGTGGTTGCCCAGATGGAGATGTGCGTATTGGTTGAGGTTTATTTTTCATATACTCGCCAGATGAGAAGAAGCACCGAGTAAGAAGCCACGGAGCTCGATAATTTGATAGCAGACATGAAGGAATGCTACACTGTAAGGATTTATTAGACGTGAAGGAATGCTGTACTGTGAGGATTTAGCAGGCATGAAAGAACACAGCAATATGCGGATAACTGGTGAGAATACAATACCCTGATTTAAATACTATTTTCTTGTTGATGGGAGTTTCTTGTTGATGGGAGTGTTGACAGGACTCATAGTTGAACTTTTGAAAGAAACCACGAAGAGAAGGAAGGAGCAAGTTAGTTGTGGATTTACATGAGAAGAGAGACCAAACAAAAGCCATTGCAAATGTGGGAAAAAAAGGTAACAATTAAGCGTAAGAGACGATAACATAAGGACCCATTTTAGTATAATCGCATAAAGTAGGTTACAGGTTGTACTGTAAATTTTCACGTGTCAGTTGAGAACTATATTATGTATGCATTTATGTTTCAGATCAGCAGTCGCCACAATTTAAAGAACCCACCGTATAAGTAATAAAACGAATTCATAAGATGAAAGGTAGTGAATGTATGGAGAATTTGATTTACCAGATGAAAAGTACCAGTTTAAGAGATCGGAATATAAGTAACGTGGTGAGATGGTAAAGTATATAGAGTGGCTACAGTAGATTTGGGTGACAGGTAAAACATGGGAAGTGTACAGTTACTTGTCATTTACTGGGCTAACTACTAGTGCACGTGAACAATAAGTAACCATTTGAAAAGATTAATGTAAACATCCCAACCAAAAGAATAATTAGAATACTGTCATTATGAAAATAAAAAAGTAGTTTAGAAAATGTGTAAGTGAATTACGATCATAAATCAACTATCGTAAAGTAAATTAAATGTAAATAGGAATCTTGCAAGGAATGATATAAATTAAATGTGTAAAGACGTCTCTTTGAAGGAATAGGAATCCCTTAAGTATTAACATTAATTAATTATAATAAAAATTGATTATATAATTGAGCAGCTTCATTAAAATTATTGTCAGATGAGAAAGATATTGTAGGTTGTTATTTAAGGAGGTGCAATTGGACTGGAATATGTATGTATTTTATGAGGATTGTATTATTAATATATGTATTGTAAACTGTTTGAGGTTACACCAGTAACGTTGAGTGGAGCACAAGAGAGTTGCAACTGGCAAATGAGGCAAGGGCATTAGAATGGACTTCGCGTTATGGCTCAGCTGTAGTCACACACCCTCGTGTGACACAAGAAACTAGCCCAGCAGGTTGACCAGCTGAGGTGAATGGCGGTGGTCACTGCCCGCCAGTCGAAACAAACTTCTGCTGCAAGGGCAATATGCTCCGTGGTTCCCTGCTTGCTGCTGAATGAGCCCACCGTGCCAGCAGACGTCCCAGGGGAATTCCAGGAACCCACCACCGCCTCTATGCGAGTGAGTGCACAGCCATTCCATTACTTCACTATTACAACACAGGTGTGCAAAAGCCATCCTGTGCACTTGCTCGTATGGAAATGATGATGTTATATGGGGGCTGCATATAGTCTGTCAATGAACCACTACGTGTTGCCTTTGCGGCAAATGTTGTGTTTTTTATAAAAAATGAACAGTGAAACATTTTGTCACTTGAGAGGTTGTAATTGAATTTTTGTCAGGTGACAAAAAGCAGATTACAGAGTACCTGACAGCTCAACACAAAGGTTTTGTCTCAAGTACAGATAGTGTTGAGGATCAGTGGACAAAGTTCAAAACCATCGTACAATATGCGTTAGATGAGTATGTGCCAAGCAAGATTGTAAGAGATGGAAAAGAGCCACCGTGGTACAACAACCGAGTTAGAAAACTGCTGCGGAAGCAAAGGGAACTTCACAGCAAACATAAACATAGCCAAAGCCTTGCAGACAAACAAAAATTACGCGAAGCGAAATGTAGTGTGAGGAGGGCTGTGCGAAAGGCGTTCAATGAATTCGAAAGTAAAGTTCTGTGTACTGACTTGGCAGAAAATCCTAAGAAATTTTGGTCTTATGTCAAAGCGGTAGGTGGATCAAAACAAAATGTCCAGACACTCTGTGACCAAAATGGCACTGAAACAGAGGATGACAGACTAAACGCCGAAATACTAAATGTCTTTTTCCAAAGCTCTTTCACAGAGGAAGACTGCACCGTAGTTCCTTCTCTAGATTGTCGCACAGATGACAGAATGGTAGATATCGAAACAGACGACAGAGGGATAGAGAAACAATTAAAATCGCTCAAAAGTGGAAAGGCCGCTGGACCTGATGAGATACCAGTTCGATTTTACACAGAGTGCGCGAAGGAACTTGACCCCTTTCTTGCAGCGGTGTACCGTAGGTCTCTAGAAGAGCGTAGCGTTCCAAAGGATTGGAAAAGGGCACAGGTCATCCCCGTTTTCAAGAAGGGACGTCGAACAGATGTGCAGAACTATAGACCTATATCTCTAACGTTGATCAGTTGTAGAAATTTGGAGCACGTATTATGTTCGAGTATAATGACTTTTCTGAAGACTAGAAATCTAGTCTGTAGGAATCAGCATGGGTTTCGAAAAAGACGGTCGTGTGAAACCTAGCTCGCGCTATTCGTCCACGAGACTCAGAGGGCCATAGACACGGGTTCCCAGGTAGATGCCGTGTTTCTTGACTTCCGCAAGGCGTTCGATACAGTTCCCCACAGTCGTTTAATGAACAAAGTAAGAGCATATGGACTATCAGACCAATTGTGTGATTGGATTGAAGAGTTCCTAGATAACAGAACGCAGCATGTCATTCTCAATGGAGAGAAGTCTTCCGAAGTAAGAGTGATTTCAGGTGTGCCGCAGGGGAGTGTCATAGGACCGCTGCTATTCACAATATACATAAATGACCTTGTGGATGACATCGGAAGTTGACTGAGGCTTTTTGCAGATGATGCTGTGGTGTATCGAGAGGTTGTAACAATGGAAAATTGTACTGAAATGCAGGAGGATCTGCAGGGAATGGCAATTGAATCTCAATGTAGACAAGTGTAATGTGCTGCGAATACATAGAAAGATAGATCCCTTATCATTTAGCTACAATATAGCAGGGCAGCATCTGGAAGCAGTTAATTCCATAAATTATTTGGGAGTAGGCATTAGGAGTGATTTAAAATGGAATGATCATATAAAGTTGATCGTCGGTAAAGCAGATGCTAGACTGAGATTCATTGGAAGAATCCTAAGGAAATGCAATCCGAAAACAAAGGAGTAGGTTACAGTACGCTTGTTCGCCCACTGCTTGAATACTGCTCAGTGGTGTGGGATCCGTACCAGATAGGGTTGATAGAAGAGATAGAGAAGATCCAACGGAGAGCAGCGCGCTTCGTTACAGGATCATTTAGTAATCGCGAAAGCGTTACGGAGATGATAGATAAACTCCAGTGGAAGACTGCAGGAGAGATGTTCAGTAGCTCGGTACGGGCTTTTGTTAAAGTTTCGAGAACATACCTTCACCGAAGAGTCAAGCAGTATATTGCTCCCTCCTACTTATATCTCGCGAAGAGACCATGAGGATAAAATCAGAGAGATTAGAGCCCACACAGAAGCATACCGACAATCCTTCTTTCCACGAACAATACGGGACTGGAATAGAAGGGAGAACCGATAGAGGTACTCAAGGTACCCTCCGCCACACACCGTCAGGTGGCTTGCAGAGTATGGATGTAGATGTAGATGAACAAAAGCCACAGTTCATAATGTTGAGAAAGTGAAAGGACACTCCCCGCTAATTTTGATGTTATCGTGTTACATAATACAGGAAGCGACGGACATTATTTCGACTTTGTTCCTACAACTTTACCTAAAAGTTACTGTGAACAGATAAGAGAATTGACCATTTGTGAGATAGATTAAGATCACCAGAACTGTGAACACTTGAACTTATGACTTTGTATACGTATGTGCAAAAAAAAAAAAAAAAAAAAAAAAAAAAAAAAAAAAAAAAAAAAAAAAAAAAAAAAAAGGGAGAAACTTTGTGAGAACAATTTACATCGAAAACAGTTCACCTTCTTGTCAAACTAAAGCCAGTGTGTCACAATAAAATATACTTATTACCATGAATCTTGAACACAGAAACTAATCCTGTGTGATGAACTTATTTTGTGCCTCAAACTGAAGACCGTTTGGTATGTTTCGTTTTCAGGAAGAAGACAGTGTACTTTTGGTGTGTACTACATTTTTTGCATGAGAGACTTTGGCATATAGATCTTCACATGAACTCTATTAAGACGTCTGTCCCATAATTGGCATAAAAGCTAAATTAAAACTTATTAAAAAGTGATCTTATAGAGAGAGCACACACATGTTGTAATGTTTGACTCCACCAGTTTTGTATTATTATTTATTTAATATGTGATTACACCAACTGGATCAATATTTACACATGTGTAAACCATTTTATGCACAGTGACACAAGTGTGACTTCTGTATGAAAAATTGAATTTGTTTTTTGTCCACGCTTTTAGTTTTACATTTTTTGTGCTAAGTATGTTGCTATATGTAACTGGATTTTTATGTACATCTTGCACTGTGTCTACTTTTTGAGTATTACGTTCTTTTGTACGAAATATGTTGCTGTACATATCTTGAATTTTGTGTATATCTGGTACTACGTATATATTAGTGTGCATTGATGTATTTTCAAGTGCTTTACAATATGTGCCATGCCTTGATACATACATTTGCAAAAGTATGGTTGAGGTTGATTTTTTTAAATTGTTTCAAGTGAGAATAGGTGATTAACTGATGTTGAAAGAATGAAAAAGTGAGAGTGTGTCTAAGACATCAGTGAACGTACGAGCAAGAAACGTAATCATACATTGTTTTATGAAGTCATGGAGTGTGAATGTGAGTCATGCCAATTTTAAAAGATGAATGAGTATGTTATGAGCTGGTACATTAAGTGAATCTATTATGTTCGATAAACAAAGTTAGCTGTACGCCAGCAAGAAAAACAGTGAGGGTGTGATTGCTTATTGAAGTAGTAACGAATATAATAAATGATGATGTGTACCTCTGTCAAAATCCAAATCCAAAGCAGTGACTCAAATGAGTACATAATTCTTATGCCATATTTCGACAAATTTGGTTGATGCATTAATGCTACAAGAAGTTCTGAGTGCAACTGCGTCTGCATACATTTAAAAAGAGCAGGAAGAGGTGATGTTACCTGACCATTTTTCCCAAACTATCCCATAGCTGACCTAAAAGCTAAATTAAAAGACAAATGAAATCAGAATAATTAATTCTCACTGATAAACGAAATACGTATCAGTATCAGTGATTGCCAGTACGTAAATAACGTAGAGCAGTGTCCTATACTGAATTGCATGTACCCCCAAATAGGAAGCCTCTATGAAAGCTAATTGTCCTTAGCTGTGAGCGAGGGAATGCGCTGTCGGTCATAAACCAGCAGGCCGCGCTTTGAGGAAAGCTGCCCCGGGCGTTGGACCCTAAAGTCACAATGTGGATGGTATCTCCAGGTTGTGCCAGGAGGGCAGAGTCTGTTTTTAACGAGATGTGTGGTAGGGGGGGCGCGTACCGTTTGTGCAAGCCTCATAGAAGAGCGCTATTGTGAATAGAACTGTTGAAAGTCAGAAATCGTCGAAGTACACAGCCCACAAAAGATAACATCTGAGAGTGGAATGGAGAATAACTAAGTTTATGGCCCCTTCGAATACTGTAGGACACCGCCACTGAGCACAGGGCTCAAAGGCAAAATGATTAATGAAGTGTGAAAGCAGCTACTACTAAATGCTTTGGAAATAGGAGTTGAAAATGGCTGTGTTTACGGCGATCCACCCTCATTACTCGACACGTGGACGTAGAGAGAGAGAGAGAGAGAGAGAGAGAGAGAGAGAGAGAGAGAGAGAGAGAGAGAATGGGACTCACTTTTGCACTGCCAAATGTTATGAATTTTCTTACTGGTTAACCACCTGAAATGAGTGTAAGCATCTCTATGGCAAGGAGTCATCTTGGGAAGACTTGATGAGCAGGTGACTTATCTGGCGGACTTAACCTAGGCACTTAGGTGGCTAATTCGAACTTAGACGCAGATGGAAGTTGTTGGTATGGGTTTAGTGACTGATTCTGTAGATTAATAATATGAGAGCTAGTCACAACAACGAGGCGAACTGTAGGGAAAGTCGAGTCATTTTTACCGAGAGTCAGTCTTTTCAATCTTCATTCTGGAGACTTGTTTGTAATTAAAGGTTCAGCATGCTTTCAGTTGTAGCCATAGATGCAACTGCGTACCCTTCTGTAGTGCCTACAGGAATATATTTGTTTTACTCAGGTACACATTCATCTGAATCATATTCCAGATTTCTTGTCCTGTCTTGCCAAGGCGTTAGCTTATCATTGTCAGTGATAGTCCAACCACTTCTCTTGTATTTTATGTAATAAACTAAGTTAATTGTGATCTTATTTTATTTTCACTGATAACGAATTCCTTCATTATTATTTTGGAAGGCAACGATTTTAATCATGACCACTTAAATCTACACCACTATGGATCTCGTGGGGGAAAAGTGCGAGCTGAGTTTCGCAAGATCGCTGTTTGCAGAATCCATGTTTATTTTTATAGAGAAATTTTCATTCTTCAAAAACGTCGTAATACGTGGGCATAAAACTTTCCTATTGTTCCAGAGCGAAATACTGCATAATCGGCGACTTTTTATTATTTTCGCCCTTGCCCTCTGCATTTAAAGTACATTCATCTCTCTCTCGCTTACTGCATCACTTCGTATTAACATAGTATTTTAAAACTTAGAATTAACGTCCTACAAGGCAGATTTTCGGCGATATTTGTATATAAGGCACAATGTTTCCTTCACAGATATCGCAAGAAGCAAATGGCGAGCTGAAAGAGGAGCAATGTTGGGGAATGTACCAAGCAGACGGCGAAGAAAGTGCTAACTCTTTTTAGTAAGGATTAGTCTGATCACGGTATCTGGTGTGTTTTCTTACCTGGGTAGCCATGCTTGTTACTGCGGCGCTTCCGTTATTGAGGAAGGCGAGCCTAACCCGAATTGATACTCCTCATGGCATAACGACCAGGGTTGGTTAACCAGCCTGCCTCGATGTGGTTTTTAGGCGGTTGCCGATATACCGCTAAGTGTATACTGGGGTGGTACCTACGTCCCGCCTCAATAAAAGTTACACAAACATTTAGAACACGTTCTCACATTTGCACATAGGATTAACTGTAGACGCAGAAGGATGGGGTACAGAGATTCCATCCTCGGGGATGTATAAGAGACTGATGACCTTACATGTTTAGTCTCTCCAAATCCTTACTTAGCAGGAGCAGCAGCACATCGTGGTAACAAATAGTTACATATGTAGCGCTAGAAAATATACAAAATGTTGTCTACCAAATAAATTGCTCTTTCTTACTGTATTTATTTTCTTGCCTTTGAATTTAACCAAACATGCAGTAAAGCAAAACAGGCTCTTGTGGATTAGCACTTTCTTTCGTCGACCCCGTCTTGAGCCACTGATCAAGGAGCATTCTAATCGGCGGGAGGCATGTGACATGGCGTTCTCACGTTCAGCTTCGTGCTCTATAATGAAAGTGAAGAGGAAGCCAAAAGTGTGCGACTGTGTACATAAATAAACGATCAGTAAGACAGATGACAATTCGTGTATTCAACTGAAAAAATAGGATTTTTGAAGATGAGCAAGTGTTGTTAATCCCACGTAACCACGAGCCTTGGACTACTTTCTAGCAACTGTGGTTGTGAATGTGGGAAGGACTAGGAAGTCAGTAGCGCAGTGGAGTCCGATAAAGAGTTGAATGTCTGGAATCCAAGAACACTTAATACCAACGCTACCAGATGTTGACGACGTAATCAAAATATTGAACACAAAAATGGAATCGTCAATCCGCCTTAATTCAGAATTTATACAGTCTAATTGTCACGCCGGGAAAACCTTTGAAAAAGTTTTGTCGACTGTTATTCGCAGATTCAATCAGCCTGGTAGAGGAATGAGGATTCGTGTAACGACGAACTGCGATAATAATCATCTTCTTGGTCTACTGAGAATGAATGCAGCAGGTTGAACCCTCATAAGAGTAAATAAAACTATTTCATCAGAACTGAAGTAACTGCAAATAAAATGCCAGTAAATATCACGTTGTTCATCATGCCGTAGACTTTTGAAAGGGGGAATAAAGTTAAGGAAGAAGAAATAATTGTTTTAAAGTTTGCCAATGACGTTGGAATTACGATACTGACAGCAAAGAACTTCGAAGCGCAGTTAAACGGAATGCATATTCTCTTAAAAAGAGATTATAAAATGAACATCAATAAAATTAAAATAAGGGTAACAGAATGTATCCGAGTTAATTTAGGCGACACCGGCAGAATTAGATTAGGAAATAAGAACTTAAAATAGTTACGTATGTAGTAGATGTGTTTTGCTATTTGGACAGAAAAATAACTGATAATGGCCGAAGAAGAGAGGATATAAACTGCAGACTGACAACAGTAGGAAAACCATTTATGAAAAAGAGAAATTTGTTGACATTGAGCACAAATTTAATGTAAGGAAGTCTTTTCTGAAGGTATTTGTCTGGAATACAGCCTCCTAAGGAAGTGGCAGTTTAAACGAGAAGAGAATAGAAGCATTAGAAATGTGGAGCTATAGAAGAATGTTGAAGATTAGCTGCATAGATCGAATAACAAACGTGGAGGTACTGAGTGTAACTGGGAGATAAAAGAAATTCTGTGACACAACTTGACTAAAAGAGGGGATCGGTTGCGACAGTTACGCAGAGATGAAGAGGACTTCACAGGTAAGTTGTGGAGAGCTGCATCAAAACTTTCTTAGGACCGAAGACGACAACGCTAAGATGTTTGACCAACCGAGTGAGGTATTGCATCTCCTACATGGAGGTCGTGTGACATATTTTTTCGTTACAAGTTGGTTACAAATGTCCACAGTAGAACGACTCCAGTTCGACTTGGCGTTTCGTTCCTGCGATTGGTTAAATTAACTCAGCCAGCCAGTTATCGGGGAATTACTGTTCAATGCAGCATTCTAACCACTGTGCAGTTTGGTACTTTCATACTCACAACGCATTATCTGATGTGAAATCTGGTACTGAAAAGTAATCAGTCCTAGACTCAGGCATGAGCAACTCTGAACTCTTGCTTTCCTATATTGGGCAAGGTTCTTGTGATGATAGGTTTCTCTCTTGTCTTCTTACAATTTCTTAGACTAGTCATACTGCTCTGGTGACTGCTTTTAGTGATTTTAAGTGTAGTATTGTTCTAGTATTTGTAGACTTAGAGAAAGCTTTTGACAATGTTGATTGGAATACTCTCTTTCAAATTCTGAAGGTGGCAGGGGTAAAATACATGGAACGAAAGGCTATTTACAATTTGTACAGAAAGCACATGGTAGTTATAAGAGTCGAGGGACATGATAGGGAAGCAGTGGTTGGGAAGGGAGTCAGACAGGGTTGTAGCCTATCCCCGATGTTATTCAATCTGTATATTGAGCAAGCAATAAAGGAAACAAAAGAAAAGTTCGGAGTAGGTATTAAAATCCATGGAGAAGAAATAAAAACTGTGAGGTTCACCGATGACATTGTAATTCTGTCAGAGACAGCAAAGGACTCGGAAGAGCAGTTGAA
Source organism: Schistocerca serialis cubense (assembly GCF_023864345.2). Taxonomy (NCBI): domain Eukaryota; kingdom Metazoa; phylum Arthropoda; class Insecta; order Orthoptera; family Acrididae; genus Schistocerca; species Schistocerca serialis. Next base: position 342,715,987 of record NC_064640.1, on the reverse strand, counting down.
CGGAATGGACAGTGTCTTGAAAGGAGGGTATAAGATGAACATCAACAAAAGCAATGCGAGAATAATGGAATGTAGTCGAATTAAGTCGGGTGATGCTGAGAGAATTAGATTAGGAAATGAGACACTTAAAGTAGTAAAGGAGTTTTGCTATTTGGGGAGCAAAATAACTGATGATGGTCGAAGTAGAGAGGATATAAAATGTAGACTGGCAATGGCAAGGAAAGCGTTTCTGAAGAAGAAAAGTTCGTTAACATCGAGTATAGATTTAAATGTCAGGAAGTCGTTTCTGAAAGTATTTGTATGGAGTGTAGCCATGTATGGAAGTGAAACGTGGACCATAAATAGTGTGGACAAGAAGAGAATAGAAGCTTTAGAAATGTGGTGCTACAGAAGAATGCTGTAGATTAGATGGGTAGATGACATAACTAATGAAGTATTGAATAGAATTGGGGAGAAGAGGAGCTTGTGGCACATCTTGACTAGGAGAAGGGATCGGTTGGTAGGACATGTTCTGAGACATCGAGGGATCACCAATTTAGTACTGGAGGGCAGCGTGGAGGGTAAAAATCGTAGAGGGAGGCCAAGAGATGAATACACTAAGCAGATTCAGAAGGATGTAGGCTGCAGTAAGTACTGGGAGATGAAGAAGCTTGCACAGGATAGAGTAGCATGGAGAGCTGCATCAAACGAGTCTCAGGACTGAAGACCACAACAACAACAACAACAACAACATTGTTTTTGTAGAGTAACGAATGCGCATGGCACGAACGGACGGGAGAGGTTGATGCGCGATGTCGCCACATCGTTTACTACTCTTAAAAGAGTCGAGAGTGACGCGTAGTTCAACGACAGCATCTAAGATTCGTGTCACTATCAATAGTGTTACGTACACTCACCGTGGAGAGGCTCAGAATTAAACTCGGAACATCGGGCAAGATACAGTGACAGAGCCGTAAAGCTACCTCCTCTCCATCCCTCCCACTGCGGGAGGAACTCGATAAGTTTCTTTTTCTATCACTAGGATTAGCGTGCATCAACAGCCTGAATTGGGGGTGCTTTACAGCTGCGACTAGAGCCACAAGAAATATCACAACTCTATTCTTATGCAAATAAGTGGGTTTTTGGGTGTGTGTTTACAGGTGTAATAGCTACTTTCATTATAGTGCTGCCAGTATCCACGTGGGTGGTTCCTTGCATCTCCCAGGACCTTGGCGTTGTTCTTCAGGGGCCATTTGCCATGGCCTGTTACCCAAACCGCACGATTTTCCTGTAACCTGTTATTCGTTGAAAATGAGTCTTGGCAGCAACACAGAATTAAATTTGTTTTCTTGGTAAACTCTTACGGCATTTGGTTTAACAGTGTCCTCCTCCAACGTTTTATAGTGAGCCGGATGTGAAATTTTATCGTGAGTATGACTTTAATGAGCTCTTATACAGTGCTGTGAGTTATATTATGTGGAACTGTGGAAGTGGAATCTACAGACAGGGAGTGTGATGCCTCATGCTGGCCTACACTCTAAATCTTTCACGATATTGCCAGTAGGGGTTGCCATTCTTAACGACCTCATTTTTTCCGACCGTAAATAAAAATATGCAATTTATAGTCCCTCCTACGTGGCCTGCAATATTAATTTGCACATTCTTGTTACCGAAAATTCCAAGTAACCTCAAGAAATGAGCATCGTGTCACTGAATATTTCACTATAATATAAGTAATGGGATGATCCAACTATCAATATCGAAGCGCTTCTCAGAAGTCTCGAATGTAACGGAAGCTAGCTCATCGCTGGAAGTGTTGGTGGGTAGAGCTGCCACGTCCGTAATCAGTTCCGGGAAGGCCACGGAGGCCGGAAGTGGTGTCTCGGTCACGCGCACTCGTGTGTGTCACGGGAAGCGCCAGGGCTGTCTGCCCTTCTAGTCGCTTCTCGCGTACAGAATGACAACCTTTCTAAGATTTTTCAGGGAAATTTACAGAGAAATTAGTGAGAAGATTCCAACATCTGTAGTCACTCGCTACCAAATTATTAAATTATGTTCTATTTGTCATTTAAACTTCCTGCAAGGAATATGTGTCTTACTTGTCTGATTCAGTATACAGCCTGGGTAATGGTTCGTATAACTTTTTCGAAGTTGATATGTAGCAAACAATTTCCTTTCCCCAGTGTCAAAGAGATCACAAGTGATGGTCCTCACCTGACAGTGAACATTTGAAAACGTAATCCCTTTAGCGTTATTTTCCGGTTAGTGACAGCGTACAGAGCAAAATGTTTTTCAGGGTCATAGGGATACAAGATTGACACTGATGCAATGTCAAGAAATACTTCCACATCTACACCCATACTGCGCAAGCCACAGTGAAGTGCATTACAGAGGGTACTTCTAATCGTAATACGTCTTCTTCACGTTCAGTCCACGTATTGAGCACGGGAAGAATGCCTGTTTAAATGCCTCCGTTCCCGCTGTAATTAATCTAATCTTGTCCTCACGACCCGTACAGTAGCGACACGTTGGAGCTGTAGTATATTCCTATACTGTATTCATCACTTAAAGCTGGTTCTTAAAACTTTATAAGTAGGCCTTCTAGGGTTGGTTTGCATCCATGTTCAAGTGTCTGCCAGTTCAGTTTCTTCAGTATTTCCCACACGTGAAACATACCTCTGACCATTCGTGCTGCCCATCTCTGTATATGTTTAATATCTCCTGTTAGTCCTACCTGGTACAGATCCCACACACAGGACCAGTATTCTAGAATGCGTCGCACCACTGTTTTGAAAGCAGTCTCCTTTGTCAACTGATTCCGTTTCCCTAGTGTTCTGCCAGTGAACCGAAGTCGGCCACCAGCTTTACCTATGACTGAGGATATGTGGTCATTTCTTTTCGTTCCCCGACAAGTGGTTACAACCAAGCATTTGTACGAGTTGACCGATAACAGTTGTGACTTCTTAATGTTGTAGTCATACGACACTACGTTTTCCTGTTGTGATGCGCACATTTTGCATTTCAGAAAATTAAAAAATGGCTCTGAGCACTATGCGACTTAACTTCTGAGGTCATTATTCGCCTAGAACTTAGAACTAATTAAACCTAACTATCCTAAGGACATCACACACATCCATGCCCGAGGCAGGATTCGAACCTGCGACCGTAGCGGCAGCTCGGTTCCAGACTGTAGCGCCTAGAACCGCACGGCCACTCCGGTCGGCCAGAAAATTAAAAGTTGCCAATCTTTACACCACTTTGGGCTCTCGTTAAGAGTCGACTGAATATTTGTGCAGTTTTTTCAGACATTGCCTCATTATAGAAACTGCATCATCTGTGAAAATTTTGAGGTTACTATAACAGCAGGGGTCTCAGCATACTTATCTAGGCTACGTCCGAAGTCGCATGTGCTTATGTCGATGACTCTATACCTCATACGATTGTACTTCGCCGGCCGACATGGCCGAGCGGTTCTAGGCCCTACAGTCTGGAACCGCGCGACCGCCACGGTCGCAGGTTCGAATCCTGCCTCGGGCATGTATGTGTGTGATGTCCTTAGGTTAGTTAGGTTTAAGTAGTTCTAAGTTCTAGGTGACTGATGACCTCAGAATTTGAGCCCCATAGTGCTCAGAGCCATTGTACTTTCGATAATAAACATAGATGAGATACTGAGTCAAATGATCTTCCGAAATCAAGAAATACTGCATCTACTAGACTGCCTTGATCTATGAAGTGTTGAATAAATAAACAAATAACAATACGTCTGAATGCATATAGCACATACCCATAGACATTTTAATCGGTAGCAGCACGCTTCGCTGAGCACCAGAATCTACTTCTTCGAAAGACACTGCCAAAAAGTCAATCCCAAAGAACATGGGTGCAATGCGGGAATCCTGGATTGCCGTCTTGAATATGGTCCTACTGGAGATGGTCTGCCTTTGCCTTCACCCATGTTGCAATGACTGATCATGTATATTTAACAGGTGTAATGAAATGATCGTATGGAATTAATGGCCGGATTTGGGGATATCCATCTGGGCAAGTTCGGCCGTCGAGTTGCAAGTCTTTTCAGTTGATGCCACACTGGGCGACTTGCATATCGATGATGATGAACTGATGCAGAGAACAACACAACACCAAATCCCTGATCGTAGAAAACCTCCGAACCCGCCGAGAATCGAACCCGGGCCCACTGGATAGCAGTCAAACGCGCTGACCACTTAGCTAAACTGGCAGACATTTGCGAGGTATGTCACCGTGATGAAGGTTTGTGCAGTGTGGTATTGTGTTTGTGATGTTATGTACCAGGAATGGAAAGAAAGAAACGAAGTGAGAGGACGAAAGGCAGGGTTACCGAGATGAATGTCTCCACCAGGCGGACGAATCACCAACAGTGTCACATGTCCTCACTACGTGAGTCATCGACGAGAAGTTGACGCATAGTCTGATGACCAAGGATTTGACGTCAGTATCTTATGCCCCCTCCCTCCCCCCGCGATAATCTGCCTAATACTGGCGATTAAAACTCCTTACGTCGTCAGAGTTCAACATTATTACTCTTGGGCGAACGCCACACGCTATTTCTCGACGGAAGCGAGTTAAAGACGCTGTTGAAAATGTCATTGGAACAAATAATGTTACTTGAGTGGGATCACAAGGTTGTTGTCTCCTTCACATCATTCTCTCGACCGAGCACGGTTGCACAATGGTTAAGACACTTGACTTGTGCCCGAACCATCTCTGCAGCTTTCGGTTTTTCGCGGTTTTAGTGATTCCCTTAAAGAAAGTTTTCTTCCGCCTCGGTCAGCAAGGAGCTCTTTATTTGTATGAGAATCAGTGTCAGTTCTTTCGAGTTTGAACAAATTTCTATTCGATAAATAATGCACTACACGTATTTCATTTTACGTTTTGCTGCATTTCTGTTTAGGACATACTCTTTTATGACGTAGGCTGATCATGAAAAGCACAACATGTAACAAGACACTGAGGACTTTGTACTATGTTCTTGCACAAGTTCGTAGCGTTTTCCCACACGTTTAATAAACACAGCAGATACAGGTAACAGAGACTTTAGTCATCAATAATATATTCTCATTCGGTACAACGGTCTGCCAACGCTGGTGTAACTTTTCGATTATACGACTCTGGAAGTCACGTGTTTTTGAGGCGAAGAACTCGTCGAGCAATGTTCGGAGCGCATTTTCATTTGGCAAGGAAGATCCTTGGAACTTGTTCGACAGAGAGCGGAAAAGGTGAAAATCTGAGGGCGTAAGATCAGGTGAACAAGGTGGTTGCGGAATGACTTCCCAGCCTAGCTCCTGTATGGCGTTTATTGCCATTCTCTAGCCGAGTGCGGGCGGGAGATATCAAAAATGCCTCTGAGCACTATGGAACTTAACATCTGAGGTCATCAGTTCCCTAGAACTTAGAACTAGTTAAACCTAACTAACCTAAGGACATCACACACATCCATGCCTGAGGCAAGATTCGAACCTGCGACCGTAGCAGTAGCCCGATTCCGGACTGAAGCGCCTAGAACCGCTCGGCCACCGCTGCCGGCCGGGGAGTTATCGTGAAGTAGCGTCACCAGTAACGATACACTGTAGGAATGCTCGGTGTTGCTGAGCCAACTGATGATGAGCAAGCAGGGATGCACATATGGCCACACGCTGACTTTTATGATTGTGGCTTAGAGTATGCGGTTCCCGTATACCCGATTTTTGAGCCTTCCCGACTGCATGCAAATGTCACACGGTGGTGGAATGATTACAGTTCATCACACTTGCCCGTTCTCAAGTACACTGACGTGGATCATTGTAGATTAATGCGTTTCAACGATCTTCATCAAACCCCGAAGGTCTTCCTGAACGAGGAGAGACACTAATGTCAAAACGATTCTCCTTAAAACGAGAAAATCATTATCTTGCCGCACTCTGTCCAGTGGCGCTATTTCCATACGCGGCTCAAATTTTTCTGGCTTCCTCCGCTGCTGTCACCCCTCTATTGAACTCATACAGAAGAATATGTGGAAATGTTCCAATTTCACCGCTTGGCACTCCATTTTCTAACGTTCGCAGCTGCATTTACTATCTGCAAATGGCAAAATGACGCTATGTAAACCCAAATAGCAACAGTGAACCACGAATAAAAAATGACAATAGTTAAATAAACCCATAGAAAACGGAATACCAAAATGAAAAAAAAAAAATGAAAAAAACGCTACGAACTTATGCACCAACCTAATAAGTTATGAAAATTGAGTTACTTGTTTTCTAGCAGATATAAGGGGTAATCATAAAGTTTTAAGTATCATCTCCAAAAAATAAAGTTACTGTGGGGCGGCGGATGACTTTGTAAAATAATCTTCTGTATAAATGCTTGCGTGTTGAATCAGTTTCTAGCTTTTAGAATGTTGTTATTGCTGTCTTTTGCCGTTCTCAACACTGGCTCTCTATTTACTCCGTGACCCCCAGAAAGTGATTTAATAAAACTTGGAGCCAGTAAATAGATATCCTAGTGCCCACTTTACCTGAGAATGTTCTTATAGCTGCAGCTTATAGCTCTGAGGAATTAGGAGATTGTCCGGGATTTCTAATCAAAAACGGTTTTCCAAAATAGTTGAGTATATTCTGAAATTCACTGATAAAAACCACAAGTATCCCTACAACCTAACTAACAGAGCAGTTCAGAGTCTAATGCGCTGATGCAACTATAAATGTCCGAATTAAATGTTAAAAAGAATGCTCGCCAAAATTTGATGAAAATACTTCATCAAACGCCACGCTAAATTTTTGGTAGAATGTCTGTCCCGCGACGGCACGTGAAAAATACGACACTACGCAAACTGAAGCTAGATAATGAAAATCATTCCAGAATTAACACTTCACATGAAATGTTTTCATGGTTCCGCGTATCTCTAGTAACTTAATACGGCACCCGAGGCTGTTTGTAGCAGATACACTGATGCGACGCGACTACCGACACAGATGGCGTGTCATTCAGCGTCTGGAGAGAACTGGGGCCTTGCTTCCTCGCGCAGTGTTCTTATATATAAAGCCGCGGTGCGGACGGCTGAGGGATCGCCTGATCTTTCCGGCTCTCTCGACTAGCCGCTGGGCTAGTAACGCACCACTTCAAGTTACATAATAATTTATAGCTTCTTTGGCTGATGGCCGAGGAAGCTCTTAATTTAAACATGCATTCAGCACGCAGGTAAGTATTGATAATAAAATTTTGACGTGGCTAAGTTAAATATTTTCGGCGAGAGAATTAATTTAATTGCCCTGCACGCACTAGATGAGCTCTGAACTGGCCCTGTTGAGATCCGCTATCGCTATAATTTCATAGGTATTAAAAAGAAACTTTACACATTTTCATAATCATAGCGGACCTCCAACCTATTTAAATCTAAACATCCTAGCCTTATTTACTAGCCTACTTAATCTATCTTGCTTCCTTCAGTTTTGAGATGAAAACCACAAAATCATAAATTTCCACTAAAGTCTTAATTTGTGAAATCCAAAGTACTGTTTTTATTAAATCATTATGAAAGATGTATCTAAATATAAATTTTGAAGTCTCTAGCTCTGTTCTGTTGCGCCAATGATTTTTCCAGAAAAACGTCCAAATCTCGGAAATGGCTGAAGTTATTGAACTGATATTTAACACACATTAATTTAGTATTATTTCTGACCTGCTAGAAAAGTTTTAGTTCATTTGCTTGATTTTTAAAGTATTGCGCAACATTTATGACGTCAGAGCTAGTTACAGCAGACTGGCTGGCACACAATGGAAACTGATGTGAATTTACTACAGCGTGAGTAGGCTGCTTCCCTACATCACCCTCTACTTAAATTTTTTGTTTATGAATGTTAATGAATGAAAAAAAAAATTTAATTACAAAAAAAGGGAAGCAAGAGTACAGTTTAACTCCCTATGAAAATCAAAATTGAAATATATACCTGTAGAAACATTTAAAAAAAAACTGATTACCTACATTAATTATTTAAATTGTAGGCATGTTCACTGCCTTTTAACCAATGTCATTACTCAAAATTTTAAGCAAAGTCAACGAAATATTTTGGCATACATATTGCCTTAGACAAACAAACACATATAAATTGAAAAATTATGAAAATCTTAACTACATTAAATACATTTTTACATACACACATTCAAAGAAATAACATGATACATAAACAGATATATATATCTCTTAGCAGTCTTTTCTAAACCTGAAAGAAAAAGTTCACAAATAATTTTTACACACGTGGTTGTAGCCGCTTTGGCTGGCGTCCTACACTTCCATTCACAAGGGTAGAGGAGGGGAAGTTGCTATGGTGTGCGTCCTTCTCGTTCTCTCTAAATTACATGGGGGAAAGGGGAGGGGTCACTGTGAGTTGTGTCCAAGTCACTCCACGCTTTCACGCAGCTACCAGGCTGCTATTATCTGGTTTGTCCTGTAGAACAAACAAAAAGAGTGCCTCAGACTCTGTTCACTTAATATCTAAGGGTGGGTCACAAAGAAATGGGGATATATACATTTTATCTTCCAATATTTTGCTGGAACAAAGTTAACAGAACCTTTTTAATTTTTCTCTCACGGTTACTTAATTGTCATAAAATCGGTCAACAATTGGCTCAAAACGCCATTAGTCACGTACTGGAGAAAATTTATGCTCCTAAGGCATATAATCATAAATCATATTTAATCTGAATTTCTTATTTCTGGGCCGGAACGCTGAACCAATGCTCGGTACATTCCTGAATACATTTGCATTTTAAGCACTTAACTAACTCATCTTTGATTACTTTATTCTTAGAGATAGTATGAGTATGATTAGTGGTTGTTTTCTCAGCTTCCATGTACATATGAGTAACTTTTGGTAATAGTACAGTTTTGAGTGTTCAAAACACACTACGATTAGTTGACTACTAAATCCACTTATTGGTCCTCTGCTGTTGTCAGTTCCACATCTGCAATTACGTACTTACTTACTTTGAAGTGTATTTATGCTGAGCTAAAATAATGTTTTACGTCTGTCATTATGTACTTACTTACTTTGCTAGTGTATGTACTTATTTAATACTCACTCCATTTAAATTTAAAGCATAGGAAAGCACATTTATCTCATATTCATAGTGTATTGCAGCTGATTAGTTTGCTCACGTGACAATCCATTTCCACTCGATCGGACGCTGAAACCTCAGGTAGTCTCTCTCGGACCTACCACTAAAGTGCATCAAGTAAATATGGACGAGCGTAATGCTAAATTCCTTAAACCTATAGGACACCATGAGCTGCTCTGTCTCATCTAACATAAGGGTACCTATGGTCGCATTCACGCCTCCAACTCATAACCTCAATACGTGTAGCTGTATCCTGTCCCACACTACACTAAAATAATGGCCAACTCCAACCTTATAAATACTTCAGGGACGTGTCCTTCACGTCTCAACCACAAACACTGCTCAATTCTATTACACTGCCTTTCCTTGCTACACCAGGTGAGTTCATCCTTACAACTTATCTGCATATTTTTCATAACACTAAGCAATCTCTTTTATTACTATTTCTTAGTTAGCTCAAATGCATACACTAGGTTTCACTACCACTTCAGATCTTGCTTGTACATGAATTCATACATCTTTTTATTTAATTACTGTTGGTGGACCATTTCCAATACAACAACACTTTGTACTTACTATATTACCTGGGTACTATACATAATTGTTACTCAAATACATTTTATATCTTAATTATGTCATACTTCTCTATTGTTTGTCACTATTAGGTTTGTCGCATTAGGTATTTTTGTTTCACTAATCGGTAGATAGCATGGTTATATAACTCATGGCTTGATAGCCATGACAGAAAATTTTCATGTCTGGAAAGAAGAGGTCGAAATTTTTGAGGACAGGAAAGATGAAGAGTGAGTGAGACCTGAAAAGGAAAGAAGATCTCACACAGCTGGGACTGCACAGCTGCCACACTGTGTAGAGGTTACAGAACAACCTCCTCCCTACAGCATTCATTAGTTTAATGCTGTAAAGAAGAGTTAGAAATTTTTGAGGATAGGAAAGATGAAGAATGAGTGAGATCTGAAATGGGAAAGAAGATCTCACACAGCTGGGACTGCACAGCTGCCACACTGTGTGGAGGTTAAAGAACAACCTCCTCCCTACAGCATTCATTGGTTTAATGCTGTAAAGAAGAGTTAGAAATTTTTTTAGGATAGAAAAGATGAAGAGTGAGTGAGACCTGAAAAGGAAAGAAGATCTCACACAGCTGGGACTGCACAGCTGCCACACTGTGTAGAGGTTAAAGAACAACCTCCTCCCTACAGCATTCATTGGTTTAATGCTGTAAAGAAGAGTTATAACGGAAAATTTTATGTGTTGGAAGAAGATGTCGAAATTTTTGTAGATAGGAAAGATGAAGAATGAGTGAGACCTGAAATGGAAAGAAGATCTCACACAGCTGGGACTGCACAGCTGCCACACTGTGTAGAGGTTACAGAACAACCTCCTCCCTACAGCATTCATTAGCTTAATGCTGTATTGATAGTCATAACGGAAAATTTTAGTATTTGGAAAGAAAAAGTCGAAATTTTTGTAGATAGGAAAGATGAAGAGTGAGTGAGACCTGAAATGGAAAGAAGATCTCACACAGCTGGGACTGCACAGCTGCCACACTGTGTAGAGGTCACAGAACAACCTCCTCCCTACAGCATTCATTAGCTTAATGCTGTATTGATAGTCATAACGGAAAATTTTAGTATTTGGAAAGAAAAAGTCGAAATTTTTGTAGATAGGAAAGATGAAGAGTGAGTGAGACCTGAAAGGGAAAGAAGATCTCACACAGCTGGGACTGCACAGCTGCCACACTGTGTGGAGGTTAAAGAACAACCTCCTCCCTACAGCATTCATTCATAACCTTTGACCACGCCACGTCGATCTGAAAATACTTTATGATGCCTTTTTAGAACCTGTCTCAGTTCTTCCTTCTGATTGGCGGAAATTTTATCGATTTCCTGCAATTTAGCTTCTATTTTGTCTAAAATAATTGCTTCTTCTTCTTCTTCTGTGTTCAGCTTATTGTTATTAAGATTAACACCTTCGTCCCAATATCTCCTGTTTTTCAGAACTCGTATAGGCAGCTCCCAAGTTTCATGATCAGTTACTACATGTTTATCACTAAAAGGGACTGTAATTACTCCGGTTATTGGCAAGACCATTTTTAACTGGCTTCTTTCAAAGTCAACAACACTGATATTTTGACAAGAAATCTATGCCAATTAAAACCTCAATACTGAGATTGTTTACAATTAAACATGGATGATCAATTAAATTACCATTAATGTTAAAGGGTAGTAAAGCTTCTTGCTTTACCGGTTTTGACACCTTGCCAGTAGCACCAATTATTCTTAGTCCTGATACCCTCATTACAGTAAGTTTATCTTTACCAGGTAATGCATCAAAGAAGGATTGAGATATTGCACTCACCTCACTTCCACTGTCTAAGAGACAACGTACATTGATACCCAACATATTCACTATTATTATAGGGTGGCTTATTCTAGGTTGTACAGGTGGTTCCTCAGATTCATCTAATAGTTCCTTTTGGATTTGTCTCCAACTAAAGTGATCAACATCTGTCTTCATTACATTTAGGTCACAGTGTGTAGGGGTTTCCTGAATTACATTTTCAACTGCCTTTTCCAGTCGGTCTATTAATTTTAAATCGAAACACCGCACGACTTCATTACATTTAGTTTGCTGAACATAACCCAAATTACTGTAGTCTGAGCGATTCTGCGCCTCCAGACCGGGCATAACATTAGTTACAGCTAAACCACTTTCACCATTATCGTCGGTTTCCTTCTCAAGTGACAACTGGTCACAGCTACTGGGTTCATCGACCCCAAACAGCCTACACTCTACATTCCCACTTATCTCCTGTCCTAAATCTATTAGTACATTATCAACATCCTGCACAGGCACTTTAGATAAGAGCACATCATCCCCATCGTAAATATAAGCATGAATTTCTTCAGCTTCTTCACCTGTCAATTCAGTATTTTGCAGCTCATCCCTACTGTTACACTGCTGCGCCTTCTCTTTCTCTTCCCACTTAGAAAGCGTTTCTAACACGGTATCTATCAAATACTGTGAGTGATCTAATATTTCTGTTGTATCCTTAGGTCCTACCGACATTTCATCCATCTGTTCAGTTTGAGTATTCTGATCTGTCTTACCAATTCCCTTAACTACTGGCTTAGGAAAAGTAACCGCCTGGTGAGCGCCAGTGTCCTCATAGACGGGAACTAGTTTTCCTGCCTAGGTCTACTACTGTTTCCTTTATTTTCATTATAGTTAGCTGGCATAGCCTTACTTTCCGTACTGTTGTTTACATGCATATTTCTGTTTGGAACAAAATTATTATCCCTTGGACGCCATTGTTGGTTCTGATAATTATTTCCCCAATTCCTACCTCTCTTGGGATGGTGAACACCTACTGTTCTGATGTTTACATTGCCATTTTGCTCGTTCCTAAAATTACTATTATTGTTATTGGCATTTCTGTTATTACGTGCTTGCTCCTCATTGGCAGCAACACGTTCTACACGTTCCAAATACTCAATGAAACGATCCAGATTGTCTCTAGGGGCTGATATAATTCTAGTTTGCCAGTACCATGGCAGTTTAGCTTCCAGACCTAGTATAATCATTTCTGGTTTTAGCTTTTCCGCCAAATGTGACAAACGTGAAATCCATGACCTAGCAAACTCTTTAATAGATTCCTTGCCTGCATTGAAGCGTTTTCCACTCCAAAATTCCCTCAACACTTCATTTTGCTTATTGCTAGACCAATACTCATTAATAAAAACTGTTTTAAATTCCGCTAATATTTTACATTTCAACATAACATCAGCTGACCAACGCATGGCGTCACCTGCTAAATGGCTTCTAATAAATGAGATTTTCTCTCGCTCAGACCAAGTTGATGGAATCACATCTTCAAAATCGTTCCAGAAATCTAGCGGGTGGATATTTTTATCTGGATCGAACCGCAAGAACTGCCGACACCCGATAAAAGCGGCGTTTGCAGCTACAACTTGTTGTACATTACCATTACCAGAAGTTACTGAAGCTACTTTACTCTCAATGTTAGCAATGTTAGTACTTATATTTTCTACTTTCATTTCAACATTATCTACTCTTTGCACAATATGAGTAGTGTCAGTTTTGATTGCTTCTACTTCTGATTGACATATGTTTACTTTTATATTAACATCTTTAAATCTATCTGAGCACAGTTCAGACTCCGCCTCGATCTTTTCTGTCAACTTGTGCTCCAGCTTCGCATCTTCCATTTGGAAGTCTTTGCGAACCTCAGCAACTTCGGATTTAACTGTTTTATACATTTCAGAAAACTGTTGAGCAACCTTTTTCTTAATATCCTCATGATTGCAATCAATTTTATAATTCAAACTGTCTAGATCCTCTTTCAACTTATTGCAACCAGCCTTGAAGGTATCGTCCATTACCTCCAATCGTTTATTAAAATTTGTTTGGCTGGCCAAAATTTCAGACTTTAATTCAGCGTTCATTCTAGCATTACTGGCTGACATTTCAGCATTACTGCTTTTGACCTGTTCACTTATTTCAGCCTTTAATTCAGCATTATTGGATTCTAATTTATTGTCCATTGCCTCAAACCGTTTATTAAAATTTGTTTGACTGGCCACCATTTCAGACTTTAATTCAGCATTGCTGGCAGCTATTGCTTGTAATATAACATTTAAATCAACAGCCCCAGCATCTTTGGGTTGCTCACTAGCTGGCTTTTTATCACACTCAGGTGACGAAAAACTAGCTCCAATACCAGAATCATCAAAACTAAATGAAACTTCTGATTGATCAGTCATATCTAACTGCTCCTTCTTAAACTCTACCATCTCTGATGACTGTTTTATTTTTAATTCATCAGAGAAACTATCATCCAATAAATTTACCATTTCTACTTTCCGCTTTACTACAGGGGTCTCTATTATGGAATCATTGCCCCTTCCCACACTCCTGTCAGGAGACAATACTTCATATTTCACTTTAACATTATTACTTTCTTGCATATTTACACTAGAACCGTTGTCTGTATTAACAGTTCCCTCAACAGACATAGGTTCTAATTTAAGTTTAAACTCAGTTTCTTTTGGCGGTTCCATCGCCTACAGTCTTTTAGTGCAGGTTAGTAAAATTTTTAACAGTTTTTCACTTAACTTAGTTCCTTCTGCACGACGTATGGCGTTGCCGGCGCGGCGTACCAGGATTCCTGATGCGACGTGGCACGTTGAACTGCAGACGGCTCTCCGACGGCTGTTGTGTGTTTGCGTGGCCCGCAATTGCAGGCTCTGCGCCGGCTGCTCCAGCGGACGACTGCGGTGCGGCGAGACTGGCTTTTCGCGATGCCGGCAGCACCGCTAGACTCAGTGCCAGCTCCGTCAATCCAGATGTGTTGTTAATCCAATTGCGTCGTCCACATGCACACGTAACACATTCACTGTTTTATGCTCAGTTGCGTGTCGCATTTCACTCGCGAATCCGAATAGTTAAAAATCACTTTCACTTAGTTGATTTCCCGGCCGATGCACCATATGTGGGGCGGCGAGTGAGTTTGAAACATTTACTGTTGTATCCTTGTTTGAATGTTGTAACATTTCCCGGCCGATGCACCATATGTGGGGCGGCGGATGACTTTGTAAAATAATCTTCTGTATAAATGCTTGCGTGTTGAATCAGTTTCTAGCTTTTAGAATGTTGTTATTGCTGTCTTTTGCCGTTCTCAACACTGGCTCTCTATTTACTCCGTGACCCCCAGAAAGTGATTTAATAAAACTTGGAGCCAGTAAATAGATATCCTAGTGCCCACTTTACCTGAGAATGTTCTTATAGCTGCAGCTTATAGCTCTGAGGAATTAGGAGATTGTCCGGGATTTCTAATCAAAAACGGTTTTCCAAAATAGTTGAGTATATTCTGAAATTCACTGATAAAAACCACAAGTATCCCTACAACCTAACTAACAGAGCAGTTCAGAGTCTAATGCGCTGATGCAACTATAAATGTCCGAATTAAATGTTAAAAAGAATGCTCGCCAAAATTTGATGAAAATACTTCATCAAACGCCACGCTAAATTTTTGGTAGAATGTCTGTCCCGCGACGGCACGTGAAAAATACGACACTACGCAAACTGAAGCTAGATAATGAAAATCATTCCAGAATTAACACTTCACATGAAATGTTTTCATGGTTCCGCGTATCTCTAGTAACTTAATACGGCACCCGAGGCTGTTTGTAGCAGATACACTGATGCGACGCGACTACCGACACAGATGGCGTGTCATTCAGCGTCTGGAGAGAACTGGGGCCTTGCTTCCTCGCGCAGTGTTCTTATATATAAAGCCGCGGTGCGGACGGCTGAGGGATCGCCTGATCTTTCCGGCTCTCTCGACTAGCCGCTGGGCTAGTAACGCACCACTTCAAGTTACATAATAATTTATAGCTTCTTTGGCTGATGGCCGAGGAAGCTCTTAATTTAAACATGCATTCAGCACGCAGGTAAGTATTGATAATAAAATTTTGACGTGGCTAAGTTAAATATTTTCGGCGAGAGAATTAATTTAATTGCCCTGCACGCACTAGATGAGCTCTGAACTGGCCCTGTTGAGATCCGCTATCGCTATAATTTCATAGGTATTAAAAAGAAACTTTACACATTTTCATAATCATAGCGGACCTCCAACCTATTTAAATCTAAACATCCTAGCCTTATTTACTAGCCTACTTAATCTATCTTGCTTCCTTCAGTTTTGAGATGAAAACCACAAAATCATAAATTTCCACTAAAGTCTTAATTTGTGAAATCCAAAGTACTGTTTTTATTAAATCATTATGAAAGATGTATCTAAATATAAATTTTGAAGTCTCTAGCTCTGTTCTGTTGCGCCAATGATTTTTCCAGAAAAACGTCCAAATCTCGGAAATGGCTGAAGTTATTGAACTGATATTTAACACACATTAATTTAGTATTATTTCTGACCTGCTAGAAAAGTTTTAGTTCATTTGCTTGATTTTTAAAGTATTGCGCAACATTTATGACGTCAGAGCTAGTTACAGCAGACTGGCTGGCACACAATGGAAACTGATGTGAATTTACTACAGCGTGAGTAGGCTGCTTCCCTACATTACGAAATTAATTTTTTGTTTGTTTACTCGTAGGTGTATATGTCTGCAGCTCTGCTAAGCATGGAAATACTCGCCCCACAGTACCATAGCATATAACTAGAGTTGCGCCATTTTGTTTTGATTCATCTAGCGGCATGCTACGGTACTTTGGTGCGGGAATTTCAGCTTGGACCAGGACTGCAGACATGTACCTGCAAACAAACAAAAAATTAATTACGTATCTTTATTTTTTGGAGGTGATGATTAAAACTTCACGATTATCCCTCTTACATAAGGATCAGGAAACGGACTGGAGTGGAGGACGTAATTACGATTATAATCCAGCGGCAGATGTCCAGCGGTTGATGATGATGACATGGAAATTATGACCAAATATTCTAGGACGTTGAAGGAGGTTTAATAGCAAAAATATGGAACATTGTTGCAGAGTAGAAGTAAGAATATGTGCCAGAGCTACAGAAAGGCGGGGAGACGCTGGTACAGAGAGCGGGCCGCTGTGCCGACACGCCCTTCTCGCTCTTGCAGCGTCCATTTCCCTCCGCCATTACTGAGAGGCTCCCCGTGGGATACGACGACCTGTCCGTCCTCGCGCGACGCACCTTGTTTACTTAACCTCCGGTTAGATTCCATCGCGTCCAGCGTGGGTAGCCGCTGCTGGTGCCTCGTGGTTGACCTGCAGACCGCATTGCGCTCCCAGACACACCGTGTCGTAGATGTCGATGCCCGACTAGATATCGGTTTAACCGCGGATACATCTTATCATCACGAACAGCGGAAACAGGTCATCGATTTTGCTCATGTTTTACACGACTATAGTACATAACCCGCAAGTCCGGAAAGATTCGATACTGGACTAATTAAAATAATAGAGGAAAGTCGATGTGGTGCTTAAACTGCTTCAGGTGTTTGACATAGAACCGTTCTTATTCTTTATATACGCAAATGATCTGACGGCAGGGGTGAATAGCAATTTACGGCTGTTTTCTGATGACGCTTTGGTGCACGGGAAGGTGTCGTTGAGTGAATGTGGGAAGATCAGGGTGACTTAGACAGAATTTCTAGTTGGTGTGATGAACGATAGCTTGATCTAAATGTAGAAAACTGTAAGTTAATGTTGGGGAGAAGGAAAAACAATCCCGCAAATGACGAATATAGCATTAGTAGTGTGCTACTTGATGACACAGTCATATTGATTAAATACATAGGCGTAATGTTGCAAACCGATACGAAAAGCAATGAGCACCTGAGGGTGGTAGTGGGGAAGGAAAATCCTCGACTTCATTTTGTTGAGCAGATTTTCGGGAAGTGTAGCTCATCAGGAGCCGGACTATAGATTGCTAGTGCATTCTTGAGTACTGCTCGAGTGTTTGGCACCCACACCAGATCGGATTAAAGGAAGACATCGAAACAATTCAGAGGCGTACTGCTAGATTTGTTACGGCTGGTTATATCAGCACACAGGTATTACGGAGATGCTTCGTGAATTCAAATGCGAATCCCCGGAGGGAAGACGGCGCTCATTTCGCGAGGCATTATTGCAGAAATTTAGAGTACCGGCATTTGAGGCCGATTGCACATCGATTCAACTGCCGCGAACGTACATTTCGCCTAAGGACCACGAAGATAAGATGAGAGAAATTAGGTCTCGTAAAGAGGCTTATAGTAGATAGTCGTTTTTCCCTCATTCTATTGGCGAATGGAACAGAAAAGGAAATGACTAGTAGTGGTACGAGGCAACCTCCGCCATGCACCGTATGGTGGCTTGCGGACAGATGTAGATGTATTCTGTCTCCCCCCCCCCCCCCCCCCCCTGCACCTGCACAAAGCGCAGACAGTTCATGCAACCTTGTGAAACTGTCAGATAGATAGAGAGAGAGAGAGAGAGAGAGAGAGAGAGAGAGAGAGAGAGAGATGATGGGATGTTACTCAAGATGGTTTGAATTTCGGTTATGTTGTCAAAGCGTTGGCAATGTGAATTTCTGTACCTTGTCGTTTTGTGGTAGGTTACTGTCGACAACACAAAGTCTCTCCAGCATTTCAATCAAGTCGCGGCAGGCGTCCACGTGTCGTCGTTTTTGTTGAGGAGTCAAGATATGCGTGACGAACTTTACACACACTAATCTCTTCTTCAAAACATTCCGGGTAACATCTTCAGCAGTTGATTTAGAGACGTTGCTACATTGTGACACAAGAACACTGACACACGATGGTTGCAAGTCCACTACTTAACACTGCCTCCCTGCAGCTGACTCCTATTCACAAGCTTGCTTTTTGTTTTTTAGCTACTTGCTAAGGCTGCAAACTGGAAGTCTGTTCATACTGTGGCCCAGTCTCTCGTATTTTTTTAACACCCACTGAACACTTCTGTAGCTACAACGAATATTGTTTACTGCGAAAGGAACTGTTGCAGTAATGATAATGGCACAATCATGGCGAGGTAAAATCGAGGTATATCAAACGAGCATTGATTTATCGATAAATTCTTGCGCGTATCACAGTGACATCGTACCGGACTAAATCTGCCTTGCTATGCATACTTCTATTGCCAAGTTAGAAATTTCTTAAGCGTTTGCTGAATGCTTCTACATTGTTGCAGGACCATAGAGAAATATAATCGTTCCCTGGCACTGCAACAGCTGACAGTTCAGTATTCTTACCTATGTTGAAATACGTACGGTTTGCGAAAATAATTATTTCTGCACGGATATTCTATTTCCGCAATCATTATGAAATATCAAATGTGCGTGTCAGAAAGTGGCATTCATAAAATGTGCTTGGCGCAAGTCAGTACTGTCGGTGTAACAAATACGATGCACAATTACGAGGGTCTGCTGAAAATGAACGCCTCAGAATTTTTTATTCTTTTCTCAGTATTGGCTGAGGTGTTACATGTCATGCACATTACTCTGTCGACTTTCCGCTTCGCTGACGCAAGTTGTATCCCTCTGCCGCTAAAGGACTCCGAATCGTAGGGTGCAACATGGCGGCGTCTACCCTAACTACGTCGATGCGTGGAAAACAGCGCGCTGCAACCGAGTTTCGAATTCGAAGAGTTCGTCCACACATGGAACACCCTCTCCTTCAGAATGACAATACCACACCACACACGAGCGCTGCGAAATCGGCAACAATCCGATCCCTTGGGTTCACTGTCATCGATCATCGTCCATACAGCCTTTCTTTCTTTGTCTGAGCCTTGTCCCGCAGTTACGCAGGGTCGGCAATGGTTAATCGGATGTGGCAAGGTTAGTTTAAGGGGTGACCGGATGCCCTTCCTGCCGCCACCCCGTACCCCCGGGAAGGAATTAATGTACCACAGATGTCTGTGTCTAATGTAAGCCATGGAATAATGCGAATGTGTCGCAAATGTCTGAGAGTCGTGTAACTGGGGCGGAACGTGAGGACCAGCCCGGTATTCATCTAGGGGGATGTGGAAAACCGCCTAAAAACCACACCCAGGTTGGCCGGCACACCGGCCCTTCGTCGTTAATCCGCCGGGCGGATTCGATCCGGGGCCGGCGCGCCTACCCGCGTCCAGGAAGCAGGCGTTAGCGCTCTCGGCTACCCTGGTGGGTCATCGTCTATACAGTTTTGACATGTCCCAATTCGATTTTCATCTGTTTTCCAAAACTTAACTTGAGGACTTCAGGTTGATAGTGACGAAGTGCTCCAAGCAGAAGTGAGGTTGTGGTTCCGCCAACAAAGTCAGACATTCTATAGTGGCGGTATCAACAAACTGGTCTCTGGTTTGGAGAAATGTGTTCTTCGCCAAGGTGATTACGCTCAGAAATAAATATGTAGACATGAAAAATAAAGATGTAGGTTATTAATAATGTCTGTTTTATTTAAAAAGCTTTCAGAGTTTTCATATAAAAAATTCAGAGGCATTGCTTTTCAGAGCGCTCTTCGCATAGGTGTAGTGACACCATTGCGAGAATTTGTAATACGCCCATGAATGTGTCAATAAGTAAATGTTCGTTTCATCGCTACGCCTTATTATACTTCGATTATACAACGTCACACATGTACCACAATGATTATCACTGTTATTACTGCTCCTTTTTGAAGGAATATGAACTTTGTAACGATGCAAGTGTTTGGCGGACAATAAGAAAAAAAAAAAGTACGAGAAGACTGGAACGCCGTACGGACTTGTCGCCATAGCCTGTTCCGCTAACTCCGCTCGCTCGACGGTTGGCGCTCAAAAAAGTTGGAAATTTGTGGTAAGGTCTTATGGGACCAAACTGCTGAGGTCATCGATCCCTAAGCTTACACACTACTTAATCTACCTTAAACTAAGTTACGCTAAGGACGACACACACACACCAATGCCCGAGGGAGGACTCGAACCTTCGACGGGGGAAGCCGCGCGGGCCCTGACAAGACGTCCTAGACCAGTCGGCCACCCCGCGCGGCATGGCGCTCGAAAAACTCCGAAAAACGCAATTTCGTGGGATTCAGTATATCTGATGTATCGTACCAGATACCGGAGTCTGCACCGTTTTCGGTAGGTCAGTTTTAGCCTTGCGGGAGTGTGCCTCGAATCAGACACTAGTTTCATTGACGTCAAGCTGGTGACATATCCGCCGGGCTGACGTAAGGCGCGGAAACGACGACAGCAGAAAGATCTCTCTCCTGATTGCGCTGTGCGAGCCGCAAGCGAGAAGTACGACGAACTCGTCCTTGTGTAATCCGGAGCCGGACAACACATCAGTAGGGAGTGGAGTAGATTAGATTTGAGCAACTAACCGGATGCCCTTACGTCCAAGAAACTGTCACGGATGGGAAGCAGAGTTTTTTATTAAGTGTAATTTATGAGCTTTACTTTTCAGCAGCGTAATTATGGCAGTGTAGGCGGGGAGGCAAAGAGGCGGAGAACGGAGACAGACGGGATGCTCAGGCTGCCTTATCGACTGTGAGCTGAGGAACTCTTCTTCCAGAAGATGGAGAGTTTAAACTTTACGTACGACTATCTCTTCTAGCGATATAACGACCACTCTCTTCACAAACTGAATTACCTTCCTGTATTTACACATATACTCTACGAATCACTATGAACTGTGTGCCAGGAGCACTCTTAATTCTATCGCATATTACACTGGGAAAATCATACGTTGATGCAGTTTCACACTGAAACAACTAGTCGAAAAAGACAGAGGTCACGTAGAGGCGCAGATGGCATTTATAAACTCGCAAAAAGCTTTCGGCAGTATATCAAGAGCTAAAATATTGCTGGTAATTGAGACGACAGACTATACCACACAACCGACTGCAGGATTTCAAAGTCGCTATCAGAGTACCTCAAAAACTTTAGATCTATACGATCATACAAAAAAGGGGGAAGACAAGTTTGCTGTGCAACTTCTACACTGTTTAAAACGCCTGTGGATGACTGTCTAAGGGAGTGTAAGATTGAAATAAAGGCCGGATTCTGGTTGAATACTTACACGCTCTTAAATTCCCTTTGTATGCCAATAATATAGTCATTTAACAACGGAATGAACATGACTTGCAAAGAGACTACAGGCTACATCTACTCTGCCAACACTGTGGACTATCAGTGTCTAAAAGCGAGACAAAAGTTATCACGTTCCTGGGTAAAGATACAACGCTCAAAAATGCTGTTAGGAGACCAAAAGTTCTAACAAGTGTTGGGCATGGCAGAGGGTCTGCCGACTGTACCACACGGTAGGGTCTTATTCCGTTCTAATCTCGTATTTAACACGGGATGAATGAATGCTTAAATGGCTCTGTGCGAGCTGTAACTGATCTCATGTTGACTTCACAGGCACTACAGGAGGAAACCACGGATCAAGGTAATAGGGTAGATGTAGTTCTTGACTTCCGAAAAACATTTATCTCATTAATTTTATCAATATTTCGCAGATGTGACTATATTCAATACATTGGAAGTATGAATTAACAAACGCCTTCAGTCACAACTTTTCTTGTTTTATTAAGTACACGATGCATTTCGGACCCTGTGGGTCCATTATTAGGTGAAATTTGTCTTAATACATGCTTTATTCTTTTCCCTTGAAGAAGGTGTAATGCATATTCCTGTCATGAAAAGATTTGGAGTCAAGTTATGAATTTCTTAAGTCAAACGCGGAAAATATGTGCGAAATCGTGGAAAAGATGAACAGTGTAAACTTACCACATAATCCAAGAAAAGCGTTTTTATCACTTTAGCACCAGTTTACAAACAAGTGTATACAAATGTGCCTCTTGAATGAAGTGCCGTGTACGAAAACGGTGTAATGAAGAATGTATGCTTGTGCTAAAGAGATAAAAACGCTTTTCTTGGATTATGTGGTAAATTGACACTGTTCATCTTTTCCACGATTTCGCACATATTTTCCGCGTTTGACTTAAGAAATTCATAACCTAACACCAAACCTTTTCATGTCACCTCATTCAAGGGAAGAAATAAAGCATGTATTATGACAAATTACTCCTGTTGATTGACCCACAGGGTCCGAAATGCATCGTATACTTAAGGGGCTCCGGAACGCCCTATACTTGCAATGTTAAAATAACGCTTATAAATTACATGTTTCCACACAAAGTATTTGAGGTAGGAAGTTGAACTTTTTACAGATTATTTATTGGAATATGGGCTACGACTTAACACAGGGATTTTACAAAATTTTAGTTCAGTTATTAAAGATGATTTTTTTTCAATTGTAATGGAAATTCACAACATTTTTTTGCAATTTTTTATTTATATATTCAAAAATATACAGTTTTTTGGAAAAAGGCTGTGTTAAATTATGCAGAAGGTACTGTGTAACATTTACTGAAAGTTTGAAACAAATATGTTTGGAAGATCCTTAGAAAACATGTAATTACTATGAGAAAATAAAAGTTTTGGGACTCGAGCGACAAAGATTGGATTAACTTTTTAGTGCATTCCAGGTCCATAGGATGGATTATCTTCATCCTCTGCAAACTCCTCCTCCAGATTCCTCTTGTTCCTCCTCCTGTTTACTCTTGCTTGTATTTCTAGACTCTTTACAGCCCTGTCTGCAGCCCGAAGGCGTTCCTTGTCTAAAGCAAGCATCGCTCGTACCATGTTAGAACCTATCTTCATTCCCATATTTCTAAATACCTTGCACCTTACAATGTTGCCATCATTGAAAGTCGCAACAGCATCATACACACCAAAGTGAAGTGTTTCTATTCCAACAAATACAGTCTTGGGGATTCTCGACCATATAACACTATTTACACTTTCATTGGGGTTTTGAGTTTTTTCGTGAATACGCTTTTTCAACAGTTCAGGTGCTGCTAAGTCTCTGAAAATAGGTTTTATCACCTCCATTATTGCATGAGGCAGACTATGCTTATGAGTGTACACTTCACCAGTTAGCAATCCTTTGTTATATTTACACCAACTGTCTTCTTCTTTGGGACACAAGCTATGTTGGGGATTTTCATCGGTTGAAGAAGTATGAAAAAAAAGAGGCCAAACAGCCTTCTTCATTTCGTCGACACTTTGTGTATTTTGCCTAATAGCCACTCCATAATAGTTCTGTATTTTGTCAATTACACTGTCAGTTAACCTTCCGTTCCCATCCAACCCTTTACCATCACTGAGTTTTTGTTTTTTGTACGAAGCTTTCAGTCGCCGAAGTCTTGTTCCCATTCGCTTCTGCACGTGTCCAATACACTCAAATTTCTGCACTACAACATCATCACCATAGGGCTTCAGTCCTTGAACATGTTTGAAACTTTTAGAACGCCTCAGAACGCTGGAATATACTGGCAACACCAGCCACTTCCATTCCTCCACTACTGCCACTATAGTTAGCTTTGCAATTATTTTCATGTGTACCTTTATATTTTTGTGGACATCTACAATACTTTGATATTACTGCTACATCTAAAACTTTCCCTGTATACATACTGGTGGCAGATACTACACCATGAAGAGATGTGTGTCCCCGTTTATACCAGGTACCATCGAACGCTGCAGTCAAATCTCTGTTACCATTATTTTCCATTACTGCCTCTTCCACAGAGTTCTTCATAGATTCTATACAGACATCTTCTACTTTAGACCCTATTAATTTATTATAGGTCGTAAACTTGGTTGGGGGATTTGGAAGATTCATGGTGCCACAGAAAATTGCACCTGCAGTAGCACCCTTACCAACTGAACGCAAGGAATAAACAAATCTAATGTTGTGTTCGTAGATTTTGCTACCATTTTCTTCAGTTGCAGTTACTGCAACACTGTTCCAAAAGGTGGTCATGTATGAACACTTATCACATTTCAGTTGTATTTCACTAGCAAGTCCTACGTGCTTTATTATGGAGAGTTCCAGACCAACTTCACTACAATGAATACATCTTACACAGTTTGAAAAAATTCCTTTGAGAACCGGCATATCAAATATTTCATTCACATCCGATTCGCTCATAAAACATTCATAGTTTTCACTCACTGAACCAAGCTTCTTCTGTGAAGTATTTTCTTTCCCACTTTGACTACTATGGGCAGGTGTACTTGAGAGGTTAGGTTCACTCACTTGGTTATCGTCTTTATTGTTTACAGTAATAACACATACCTTTGGCTTTCCAACATTTCTCCTTTTCTTAAAAGCCTTCAGAGGATTTCTAATAAGTTTACTTTTACTCATTATTATACTTCAACAAAACAGAGACTCAAGAAACAGAATTAATTACGAATATTTTCGAGATAACGACAGAGTAAATAAACATGAAACGATCGACAATCACACCAGCGATATATATTGAACCATCACAGGTTAGCCACAACACATACTTTATCTCACATCACTAAAATGTACCTGATGAACACGGACGTTAATAATAACACCATTTGACAGCAGTTTAACAGCGCCACAGTGCGTCACGCCCATGTAGAACACATTTCAAAAAAAATTTAAAAATACTTGTAGTCTTCGGAATTGAATAAATTATATATCTATTAGAAGATAATAGTCCGCAGATTCAGAAAACGCAAAAAAGTAAAAATTGAACTTTTCATGATTTTGAGCCTTTCCGGAGCCCCTTAATAAAATACGAAAAGTTGTGACTGAAGGCGTTTGTTAATTCGTACTTCCAACATTTATCTCAGTACAATACCAACGTTTACTAACGAAAGTACTATTATATCAGATATCAGACAAAATTTGTGAGCGGATTGAGAATTTCGTGGCGGGGAGGACGTAGCATGATATCTGGGATGGAGAGTCATCGATATACGCATACTCGTATGTAACTTCTGACGTGCCGCAAAGAAGTGTGTTTGGAGCCATGCAGTTAATGTTGTGTGTTAATAACATTGCAGACAATGTTAACAGCAACCGCAGACTGTTTGCAGTTACCTATAATTAAGTACTATCTAAAAAAAAAAAGCTTCACAAATATCGAGTCAGATCTTGATAAGATTTCAGAATTTTGCTAAGACGGGCAATTTGTTTAAATATACATAAATGTAAATTGTACACTTCATAAAAGTTAGAGAAGTGCTGTCCTGTGATTATAACATCAATGAGTTACAACTGGAATCAATAAAACCACAAAAATACGTTGTCGTAACAATTTGTAGAGACCTGAAATGGATGACTACTTGGAGGACAGAATCTTTAAGATCTAGAAAACGATGTGCACTGAAAGAGACTAATTAGCTCAATCACTGTACGAAAATTTTGATGGAGATTATTAAAATTTCCTCCCTTTCCATTCGCAGATATTTTACGGAGTGGTACGTGCTAGGTGTCACAGGAGACCATTTAGCTACATTGACCGAGAGATAGAGTACGCAGCGTTGGTATTTTAAGAAGAAACACTCACTACTGAAAATCCTTATGCAAGCGCCTGTTAGAAGACAGGCTAAAGGAAGAGTAACAGACTGTCTTTGGGGAGAGATAAAGAGCATTAGAGTAAGTTAGGTAGGAGTGCTACAGTAATTGCGTGATTTTTTTGTTTTGTTTGAGACACTTGATGTGTTTCCGTATCTTAAATACGCGACATTTTTATTCTGTACTCGGTGAGTGAAAGCCATGGTATTTCTGTACGTGGACCTGTGTGCGATTCTGCCACAAATATCCTTGGAGTAGATGCAAGTGCCTAGCCTGTTACGACCTGACTGCTGAAGGCTCATCGGCGCTAACAGAGTGTTGTTTACAGTAATGGTCCTCAGTAGTATGCCTGAGGGGTTGCCCGTGCTTTCTGACGTAAATGAGTGTTTGTATTTTTCTGTAACTGTATCGCACTCCTAACGACCTGTCTGTATATCTTGACGAGCAGCGCTTGCTTCAGAGACGGGGTGGCGAGCTGCAACAGGGTAGATTCCACGCTCCGCATCTGTAGTATGAATAAATTTCATGTCTCTTACACCACTCGGCCCGAGTGTAGCTTTTATACGGTTTCCCGAGTTCGTTTAGGCGAACGCTGGGGTGTTCTCAGACTTCTGCCACAGAAATCAAGATACACAAAAAGTAAAACTTATTTTACTTATTTTTGCCGGGTTTCCTTGACATCATGTGAGCGAAAGCTACTTGGTCACTGAACGAATCAGCAAACTGTTTACAGAATGCTGGTTAGAAAATCTATAAACAAAAGACATTGAAGAATCAAGAAAAACACGGAAGAATGTTAGAGAGCACACGACAAAATAACGCTTTACAGAGAAAAGTTCTTAACTACTGCGAGGAATTCCTGTATAGAATAGAAGGATTATGCCACAAAGAAACTTTTCAAATACTAAGGGCATATCACTCTTTTTTCGGTTCTGCTGGAAACCTACTAAAAAAGAAACCTGTTGAATAGAGCACACATTCCTGAACAATAATAAACAAAGTGTTATCCAAGTATCCATTGAGTGACTTCTGCAGTTTCTTCTGAAAGAATAAATATTGTCAACATCAAATCCCACTAGCCTCGCGGAGTGGCCGCGCGGTTTCAGGCGGCATGTCACGGATTGCGTGGCCCCTCTCACCGGAGGTTCGAGCCCTCCCTCGGGCATGTGTGTGTGTGTGTGTGTGTGTGTGTGTGTGTGTTGTTCTTAGCATAAGTTAATTTAAGTAGTGTGTAAATCTAGGGACCGATGGCCTCAGCAGTTTGGTCCCTTAGGAATTCACACACGTTTGAACGTTTTTTGAAATCCCACTATGGAGTACATGCACAGGGATGACAGAGTGATAATTCCGAGATACTTATGCTACGACCTACACGGAGTTGGCGAAGTAATACCACAGATATGCCTGATTTTTTTTGGGCTGAGAACATTCTGCACAGAGCTGCCCCAAATTTGTCACCCTAGGAGATAACAGAGTGAAACTAAGGAAAGTAAACAAGCCTTTGCCTTTTGTGTCAGAGATGGTGGAGATTATTCTTCCAGTGAAGATACCAGTATTCAGCAGCATGACACATAGAACAAATTATGTGAATTGAAGGTGGAGGGGGAGAATGGAAAGGAAAGACAAGTAATTGATGACATCAGCTGCATCGGGACGTTCTGCGGAATCAGTGGCGACGAGTGAAAATATGTGCCAGGTCTGGACTCGAACCTTTTTTTTTTTTTTTTTTTTTTTTTTTTTTTTTTTAAGGGAACCTTCCCGGCGCCCAACGGGAGTTGTGGGGGAAAAGTGGGCAGGGTCGCAGCCCGATGCCTGGCCACCATGTCCCGTTCCCACCCTCCAGGAACCAAGAAAGGCATAGGGAACGTGGAGTAGAGGTAGAATGAACATCGTTTATTTATTTTTGTCATTTATACCACCGAGAATATCAGGAAACAGGCGTCACCACGCGAGGAGGAGCGCGCAACAAGACGCCATACTAAGAAGAAAATTCCGATTACCAGTGAATATATCGGTTATAAGTGTGAAGAGGCAGGGATCAACTTTTCATGACAGGAACACCCCAGCTCCGGGGTGGGTTAAGGAAGACACTGCAGAGGAAATCGGAGAAAAACAGTCTGTATTTTGGATTGCGGACAACTGCACAGCGGCGTTCATTAAGCAACTGCCAAAAGCGAGGGATATTTTTCTCGCCGTCAGCAAAGAAGTAGTATGCTGCGTGTCCACAAATCCACCTCACAGAATTCGTCTTTGCTTGCGGGAAATGTTCCGCGTCTGGAATGAGGAGCAGTTGAGTAAGTAACTGATGAGGAGTCATACGGGTAATTAATGACAACATCTGTCGAACCAAGAACGAGACACCTCTCGCCGATCTGCAAAGCAGGCAGCGCTCGTCTGTGTCCATAACTTCATAGTCGACACACAACGGGATGTTTTCGAGGTGCATCCTGTGAAGGCGTGAGTGGCATATTTGCTTCCCTATGACAGTAAGGTACCTTACAGACTGGACGTCAGTGTCAAGATAAGGAGCGCACACCGATCGCCAAACGGCAAGCCAGTCGACGAGGGGAAGCTTCCCTTCAATCACATTCGATGACCTGTGACTGCTGAAGAAAGCCATAGATCGCCTTCGTGGATGACACAGTACAGACGGAGCTCAGTTCAAGAAAAAGTGGCGAAAGTAAAGAAGGGCGGGGGGACTTCAGAAAGTTTTATAGGTGCTGAGAGAGTGTGTCGTGCAAGGGCCTTCAGCAACAGGCTGGTAAGGCACGTAGGGCTACGACGCCACAACGTCGTGTGAGAGCCAATGAAAAGTGCTACCGCTCTGTCAGGCACATGATACAGACCTAAACAGCCCCTGCACCGCGGAAGGGTGAGGGTCTCGATCCTTATCTTGAATAGCAAGCCGTGGCATAAAAACGAACCCAATGCCGCTAGCATGCGGCGAGTCATGGATGGCGGAATAGGAAGTGTCTGTGCCACGTAGGGGACACGTGACACCGAATATACATTTACATATTGTGTGCGTTGCAGAAGATCGAGTACTTGTAAACGGTGATCTAAGAGCCCAGCTCGTAGTTGGGAAAGTAGACGTCGGCAGTTGAGGGCGACTGTCCGCCGCAGATCACTTGCGAAATCGAGTCCTAAGCGTCGGAGAGTATCAAGGAGCAGCAGCAGCACTGTCCGCAGGAAGTCTCGCACCTATAGCCACAGCGCTCCGTTTGCGGATGTTAAGGCAGCTACCAGAAGCTTCGCCGTAGATGGTAACCCATGCCAGTGACTCCCTGACCTCAGCACCGATCCTTGGATCCCCTGCTTACTGGGTAGTTGCGCTAACCACTGCCCACTGCGCCAACCGCACAGAGTGATAAGCGCCCACGGGCGAACTATCTCGGCACGCTACCCGGTAGTCTCACATTTCCATCTAGTGCCGCCTATGCCAGTCCCAGCCCATGACCTCCACGCTCGCCAATTTTAGATTATCACTGAAGGTAGAACGTAAATGTGGATCCGAACTAAAGGTTGTAGATTCATTGTCCATCGAGGCGAATCAGTTATATAAATGAGTGGTGTCTGTTCTTATGGGCATGTCCGAGAATACTGAGAGAGTCCGCGCATTTGCGGTAAACGCCGTGTGTGGTGGGGGCAGTGGTTAACGCAACTGCTTAATAAGAAGATCACGGCTTCGATTCCGGATTCCGTACACATTCTCACTCATCGTCGTTGATTTTGCGCAAGTCCTGATGTAGCTAATGTCATTAGTTCCTTTCTTTCCTTTCCTTCCCCCCCCCCCCCCTCCGGCCCCCTTCAGTTTAAAAAATATGTATCACAGCTGCGGATCTCGAGTGGTGTATGTATTTTCGGACATGTCCGAAAGAACAGACAACAAGCATTCATACAAAGATAAAAGTTTACAGGATTTAGAGACAGACCAGTAAACCTCCAGTTCTTTAGACAATCAAATGTCCATATGTAAAACGGCTTTAAACGTCTGATTACTTTACAAATGAGATGCTGTGTTTCACATTTCACGTAACGCATGTAAGCAAAAAAAAAAAAAAAAAAAAAAAATTCGAAATATATCAAATTATCGAGTGAAGCAATAAGTTTACTGCTGACAGTCACTGTTTATATGTGTTTCAGAGGCCAGGTGGATTTATATGTGTTAATATGAGATGTATGTGTTGTGTTACGACTTTGGGGTATCCTGTGGGCACAGGCTCCTTTCCCTGTCGTAATACACCACATACACTGCAGGTTTGGGCAGGGATTTCACTGACATTAGCAACAGCTTTCTGGGCATTTATGACATGGACATCAGCTGTTCCAGAATCGCTGATGCCAGCATCCGGCGCTCGTGCGATGACATCATCCCTTCCCCTCTCCTATAGCCAATGGAGTGACATGGAGCCCCCCCCCCCCGCCCACCCCCCCCGGGGCACCAATGGCATGCGAGCTCGGTCCTCCACTCTTGAGCAATTTTAATTTTTATAATTTGATTGCGGGTGCGTTGTCATTTACCATGCGTGCGTCCACCTAGTATGATGTGCTGCCGGCAGCAGCAGCGATAAACTGGTAAGAAGAAGATTATCTGTAAGTATTTGTCAGTTCTTTTTGTTATAACAATATGGTTGTTACTAGCAAAACAAACCAATAAGACTGCATGCCTCTTAGAATTCCAACACGGTGTGAGGGCAGCAGTTAACATATTACCGCTTCCATGAAAGACTTAGAGAACTATTGCATGTGTCTTTTACATCTGCGCTTACCAACGTTTCGACATTCTCTTATTTAATGTGTTTATGCTTAGGTTATTGTTGTTATTGTTACAGACGAGAATATGCACCTAGTGCCTCAGGTGTAGCAGGAGTCACTCTTTACTGGATGTCTGCCTGACCTAACGGACCTGTTGTTCGGTAATGCCATAGTACAGCCACAGCAGAAACTGTCCACAGCCCAAACAGCCCCTAATCCAATGATGGCAGAACTGATAGACCATGACCTATTATTGCCCATACATCAGCAGTAGCGTTTTACATCAAGACATGACAGTTTATTTGGACTGCCAAACAGTAAGAGGAATATAGCATGACTACCAACAACAACAGCACACACACACACACGCACACACACACACACACACACACACACACACACACACACACACACACACACGCACACGCACTTGACGTAATTGCAGTTTAACATGTTACACTGGTGTATACACCACCATTAAGCCATACATACACTGCATATATGTCATACATACGCCGCAGACAATATAAGATTATGATGTCATAGCACATCCTGCAAAATGTTAGTCGAGGGGCGCCAAATCTGGAAATTGTTAAAATTGGTAAATTGTTAGGACACCAAATATGGAAATTGGTAAAATTGCTGGCATACCCCAAAATACAGATGCAACAGCAAAAAAACTGAGCACTTTTTGCTGATGTGTGTGTATCTGATCTCTGCGTAAATGCATCCATTTCTTGTAGAAAAAGATGCGTGCAATGTAAATAATTAGCTTTAAGTTTTTGCTCAAAAAGCACTCGAACAAGAGCTAATCAAAATATCACAACGTAGTCTGTACTCAAAAGTATCCGAACGATTGGAGTTATTTTTAAATCATGCACTGCAGCTCTCAGCCAATAGCTGTAGGGCTCCACTGCTCTCAGGAAATTTGCTCCATTCGAGGTCTGTGCTCTCTGGTGGAAGAATTAAGGTGTGAGTATTTGTCATAAGAAAACCACTCTATTTATGAGATCGAAACCATTTCTACGAGGAAACAAAAGTTGCACTGCCTTCTGCCTTAAATATTCGACTGAACTCGGATTTCTGCGTCTCAAAAAAATGGTTCAGATGGCTCTGAGCACTATGGGACTTAACATCTGAGGTCATCAGTCCCCTAGAACTTAGAACTACTTAAACCTAACTAACCTAAGGACATCACACACATCCATGCCCGATGTGACTGAAGCGCCTAGAACCGCTCGATCACAACGGCCGGCCTCTGCGTCTCAGTATGTCCCTATAAACAAACAAGCATTTCTGCCAAGTCGGTGATTGCTAAGTGTATTGAGTGAGCACTTTTGAAAGCCCCAGTTTGCCAGGACATATTGTTTACTGGCCTTATCGGATTGTAGACCTTATGAAAAAGAACCAGTGTATCAAATGCAAACTATTATCTACATGTCTATAGTCCTATAGATTTAATCATTTAACGAGGAAATCGAGACACTGTTGTATTACGTCTAGCAGAATATGGTTGATCTATTTTGTGTGTTAAGCGTCGATTTATAACTATAGTACCTATCCTACAAATAAGAGGAGCAAGATATTGTACTACTGGACTACGCGTGCACAATAAAGGACTTTAGCATGTCCACATGCCGTCCTTGTCAAATGCAACCAGCCATAAAAGTGGGGGAATAGATAAAAATTCAGGCGGAAAAAAGTTGGTAGAATTAGTTGCCTACTGTTAAGGCAACAAATTCATTTTGAATAATTGCACGGCTGCCTTTTATACAATTAGAGGCGCTGCCTCCATTTTAAAGGAAGACAAATTGTCACTATCTGCCACAAGTTGATGCATTGTTTGTAAGCATTACAAAGCACGACCATTGCCCATACTTTACAGACTTGGACAGTAAAGCGATACCTACACCAAAAAGAGTTCTACGTATCTACAACGTGATTCGCCCTGTCACGTGACACTCCAACCAAACGCATGGGACACCTCCGCCAAACCTACCCGAACCCACAGTGACCTTCTGCTCACTTACAGAAATGATGGTTAAGTACGAGTGTTACGACATCGAGTAATTGAAAGAAACATAGCTGTAGCACAACACGAAGTCTTATACTACTCACATAGACAGTTTTACGATAGGATTCGTGTAACAGGAAGAGGTAACACTTCACTTACGAGTTGCATGTATTGTTTACGGTACCTGTGCACTCATTGTGGTGCCAACATCACCTCATGTCGTGGAGAAAAACGATTCTTCGACTAATCCTGCAGTGATGAGGAATAGTTAACCTCATATACATTTCAGGTGCTTTTACCTGTTATTGTTTGGAATGGCGAACTGGTTCCAGTTCACATGGTGGATAACTATGGCGACATCAAGAGTTGAAACAATGAACCCTGCAGTATCAGAAGCATCCCTTGTTGGTATGTAGACACAGAATAAGGCATCTGGAACAGGGAACCAACGTTCTACTGCTGTGCCGGACGCCGCAGTGGAAAGCTGATCATAGTCCGCCGTCGGCCACTGTGACGTGGCAGCTGACGCAAGCCTCAACAAAAACTTACAGCCTCCTCGCCTGCCTCTGTGCACTTACGGTTCGGTCTACTGCAGCTCTCCTAGAATGAAAATACATCGGCGGAGAAAGCAAGAACTGGCACAACACCCACCCAAATCGCTAGAGAAGCTTGACTCACCTGCTACTTCATTTTTATTTCATTTAATAGGTTACTGATAATCAAGTCATTCACTTTTCTACTGTACTTATTTACAGCGCTGTTCGTCAAATTTTCCAGGAATTCAATAGAGAACTTCTATTATTACACAGACATCCTCCTTATACGTACTACACGACTGAATCTCGGTCATCTCGTGTGTTGATTTTAAATTTCCAACTAACTCCCGCAAATTTGTCTGGGGGACTCACGTATCCTGCGCCCAACGCGTCAGTTCACAGCCGCTTAGTTTTTCCCTCTTTCTTCATAAAACACATTCCTCTGATGTATCTATACTATAGTAACTTCAGTCGGCCGTTGTGGCCGAGCGGTTCTAGGCGCTTCAGTGTGGAACCGCGCGACCGCTACGGTCGCAGGTTCGAATCCTGCCTCGGGCATGGATGTGTGTGATGTCCTTAGGTTAGTTAGGTTTAAGTAGTTCTAAGTTCTAGGGGACTGATGACCTCAGCTGTTAAGTCCCATAATGCTCAGAGCCATTTGAATCATTTTATAGTAACTTCAGCTTGAAAACTGTCTTATAGTGACGTATTTTGGCCTCATACGACGCAACAGTTTCTTCTTGGTTCCTTAGTCAGCATATCAAGGCGCCATAGATCCATCCATCAAGGCCATATACCGCCACTGACACGATAATGACGTTAAGCAGGCTGCATTTGGTTCGAAGCAGGATATATTTGCACGTGTTCGCCATTTTATTTTCATTCCATTCATAGTGATTTATTTCACTCCAGTCTGTTCCCTTATCAAATTCTTTGCTTTTATGTCTCTCCTAGCGATCTTCAGCATACATTTAACCGCTGTTCGCCGGGGAACCTTCAGTTTTTGAACGGTTTTCACGTTAAATTTTCGCGCCTCTGTTCTGTAAGTCAGAACTAGTAATACACTGACTGTAAACTTTTCGTGCTCGATACATCGAAACTTTAGTCTGGGAAACTTGTATAGTTTTCCACAAGCACTCCAGGTCATTTAAACTCTCCCGTTTATTCCTTTTACGACGTGAGCCGTTATCTTCAATTTCCCTAAACACAGCAACTCATCAGTTTGTTCTATGACTTCAATTTCTGTACTATTTTTATGCGTTAATTCTACATTTTTTATTCTTATTTTAATTGAACTTTAGGCCTCCATCTCGACTTGCTTCATCGAGCTTCCCCATTTGTTGCTGAACCATATCAGCAGCAAATAGCGAGAGTGGTCCAAGTATGTTCCATTAACATATTCTCTTCTATTTCCCAGTTTAGGGATTTGAAAACTCATTCTGTGACTATGAGGGAATAGTTTGGGCAGTATGGAATTTCATTATGTCTCCTTACTTCTGATAGTTGCATTTTTAGATATTATGTCACACATCGGGACTGTGTGGAAATGCCTTTTAATGGATAGCCTAGTGTCACACAGTTCGCATTAAACTGTTTATCCATTGACATGTTGACTTGTCGTGTTAACTTGTTTAACGCTTTAACCTTTCAAGGTCGTAGACATAGTTAGATATGTCATAAAAATAATGGAACGGGAGATAACCAAGGAAATAACTTCGGATACTGTCTTTGCTTTCACTACAATGAGGCCGGATTCGAAAGAATCGGCTGAGGATGGGCCTGCGAGCTGAGAACATCTCTGGTCGTCGTAGCAACGCGTTAGCCGGGAAAGGCTCAGCGGGCGGCCACAGAGGGCCGGACGCCATTACGAACAGCCTGTGGCGCGGAAGTGGCAATCCAGCGACTAACACAGAAAGCTCTCATAGACACGCGAAGGTCCGCCAGAACTGTGTCAGCGTATCACAGTCCCACATTTAACTTTTGTATTGTGACCTAGAATTCGTCCGAGGATCACTTACGTCCAAAGATAGTAGGCAGAGAGTCTGACTCCATTCCAGTCGTTTGTGGCTGTTATTCGATTTACCAAAGTCTGCATTGTTTGGAAAACTACATGAGATCATGAGTGAAGAAGGGTATTGCCTGTCTCTGATTCGCTGGCGTAAAATTAATTGTGCAAGATGCTTGTTAGATGACGTGACCTCCATGTTAAGACACTTCTTCAGGAGGAATGGCAGCCGTCGGACGTAATATGGGTTTACTTCTGATTACTTAGAGATATTTGTAAGTATTAAAAATGTTCAAATGTGTGTGAGATCTTATGGGACTTAACTGCTAAGGTCATCAGTCCCTAAGCTTAGCCGGTCGCGGTGGCCGTGCGGTTCTAAGCGCGTCAGTTTGGAACCGCGTGACCGCTACGGTCGCAAGTTCGAATCCTGCCTCGGGCATAGATGTGTTTGATGTCCTTAGGTTAGTTAGGTTTAAGTAGTTCTAAGTT
The DNA here is from genome assembly GCF_023864345.2 of Schistocerca serialis cubense. NCBI lineage: Eukaryota > Metazoa > Arthropoda > Insecta > Orthoptera > Acrididae > Schistocerca > Schistocerca serialis. The sequence continues at coordinate 342,680,126 of NC_064640.1, read as the reverse complement.
CTAGGGGACTGATGACCTCAGATGTGCTCAGAGCCATTTGAACCATTTGAACCCTAAGCTTACACACTACTTAACCTAAATTATCCTAAGGACAAACACAGACACATCCATGCCCGAGGGAGGACTCGAACCTCCGCTGGGACCAGCCGCACAGTCCATGACTGCAGCGCCTGAGACCACTCGGCTAATCCCGCGCGGCTATAAGTATTACAAACACTTGGTGAGGTATTGTAAGAGGGCGTGCTGAATAGTAATGCCTCCGCATTTTTATGTGGAAACTCGTCAAGCCTTTAGAATAAAACAATTTTTTTTTACATTCTAAATTTTTATCCGTCATGTCTACAAGCTTAAACCTCAGCATAGTCTCCCTGGTTACAAACATATTTCTCTAAACGGGAGACCAGTTTGTTGACACCGTCCCGTAGAATTTTTGACATTGTTGACGGAACCACAGCCACACCTCTGCTCACTGCTTCATCATTATCAAAATGAAGACCTCGAAGGTGTTCTTTAAGTTTCGGAATCAGATAAAAATCGGATGGGGCCAAGTCGGGACTGTATGGAGGATGATTGAGAACCCAAGGCGTCGGATTGTTGCAGATTTCGCAGCGCTCGTGGGTGGTGTGGTATTGTCATGCTGAAAGAGAGGGTGTTCCATGTGTGGACGAACTCTTCCAGTTCGTGCTTTCAGTTTTCTGAGGGTCTCTCACAAACCGACATAGTTACGTTAAATACTGCCACGTTATACACAAAAAATCAGAGCCCTCTTGAGAGAGATCGATCTTCTTCTTTCTAGCGGCAGACGGTTGCAAGTTGCCTCAGGGAACCGGGAAATCCGACCTAGTAATACGCATGACATGTAATACTTCAAGCGACGTTGAGAAAAGAATAAAAAATTCTGAGGCATTAGTTTTCAGCACGCCCTCGTATATCATTAGGATTGCTCTTGTCCTGTTGGCCTTTCTTCCAGCAATTAATTCACGGCTTAGCGATTTAGTATTTAATTAATACACTATGAATGTTATAGGGCTGAAAAATGGAAAGATTAAGTTTGCGTTTATAAATTTTGTTTGCAGAATAAAAATCATTTCTTAGTTCCTTTTAAACTTCACAACCTTCATTTCTCGTTGGGAGCCAGATGCCGATTTTGGCGCTTTCCCTAGCTACTTGGTGGTGTTGCTTCTCATATTTCATGAGGTATGCTGTGCGTCTTCATTGTGAGATGGGATACAAGCGTGAAGGCTGTGAAGTAGGTGGACGTGTCTGGGTAGAGTGAAAGCAGATCTCAGCCCACTCGTAACCACAAATAGACGAATCTCACGTTCAAGCAAGCACAATACGATATAAGCTATCTATCGCCACATAATTTAAGAGTGGATATGATCATAGTGACATCTGAAAAATGTAACATTTGTTGAAAAAATTAATAGACTCGAGGAGGAGGCAGTGGAATTTTGTGACAAGTCTGACAAGCCCGGACATCACTTCCGTCGTGCGCTTTCCCCTGCCGTCGCTGCGCCAAAGAATTGAATTAGGCTTGTGAAGATGAAAGTAATATTCTAGAAAACTATAAAATACGGAACACTCAGAGACTTCAAGCAGAGTTCAAACTGTGACAGTGGCTTGATGTTCCACGGAGCAGGGTGATGTCATCTTCGATTCTCGGCCGGGTCGGAAACTTTCTTCGCTCGGGGACTAGGTATCGCGTTGTCCTTATGTTCGTATCGTCATAATTGACATTCCACTGTTAAGATGGCTGTATGGGCACATTCCGAAAGCCAACAAATTTAAAAAAAAGGTAACGAAAACAATCCGATATCAACACAAACACGCCAGCTTGTTTTCAACCGATTCTCTAGCAGCTGCCACATTACTGTGAGGCACCAACCTCGTCGCCGCCAGAGGTATAACCATCGGAACAAGCATCATGGTACTGCCTCGCTTTCATGAATCACGAGCCCCTAGGGCGCTAAGCTGGTCTGGTATCCTTCTGGCGAGAGGTTATTTAAGTTGCCACCTGACGACTCTGCATTCAGTTCACACTCTGGGTTTACGCTGGCTGCTGCTAGCAGCCCATCAGTCGGAGTTCACCTCGCCCAGCTGAACGAGGAACATTTCAGTGCTACACCCTCGAACTAAAACTGTCCTCGAGCTACCACCTCACAGGCCTCGTTTCAGACGTTCTTGAATTACAACTTTACTGGCTCTCACCTTCAACGTCCTCAAGCTCACCACCTCACTGGACTCTTATCTTCTCCTCGAGCAGCTCACCACTGTCCACCTACAACGGCCTCACCGACATCGGTTTGCATAAGAACATTCCAGCACAGCATCAGTGACTGACTTTCCGCTTGAACCAACTAGTGCAGACTGACGTCCAAAGGAAACTGTGTTATTGTATTATGTCCCTTATAATTAATAAATATACAAATGTTCTTTGTTACCTGGGAACTTCAATTATAGTGTGTTGTTCCCCTTGGTTACGAATATTTCAAAAGGGGCTATCGAAATAAGAAACTCAGTTTATATCCATATGTGATCCACTCTCGAAAACTCGTCAATACCTCAATACAGAGTACTAGGGATGCTCTCACCGCAACTCGACAGCCGTTAACACACACTGGACCGGCGGAAGACTTCGCGCCCACTGCCGGTAAATGTAAACTTATTTACCGGCAGGCTTACACAAAGCTCCGCACAACACTGAGGCTCCAATGTCGCCCCGGGCGGCACCACAACCATGAAACTATTTTCCTACACCGGTCATATGCCGCCTGGAAACCGACTGTATAAGCTTCTGCTGGGAGTGCATATAACCAGCCGCCCAATGCACAGCCAGCCTGTTCCAGTGCTAGACACCAGTCACCTCTACAAGCAGTCTAGCCGCCACTTGATGCAGCCAGCACCGCCGACTACAGGCTACAGCACACTTCCCGACCACTCCTCTATGGATTCAGCTTCTCCGTACGTTCTACGAGCTGGTACGCCGTCGCCATGAACAGCCGCCGCTTACCGCTGACCACGGCTTCACTGGACGCTGCCTGGCGTACATCCTTCGAACAGCCCAGCCATCACCAGCTGCAGCTACCGCCCATTGCTCACGACTGCCTCACTGGTACTCGGCATTAATAGACACCGTGAAAAACTTCCTATTTCTCTGATCGACCTTGGACTCTGTGAGAACTTCCTATTGGTGGGATACACTGTTAGTCTTTCTGTGGACCTGTCAAGCAGTTGCTCTTACGAGGGTCACTCCAAAAGAAATGCACACTATTTTTGTAAAAATACAGTTTTCATTCTGCATGTGTGAAAGTTTTACATTGTGTGGATACATCCTTTCCTCTTGTTTTCAAACCTAGTTCAACCTGTTCCCGTGAGTGGATCCGTCACAGCATGTTTTCAAGGTGGCTGCTACACTTGACGTTCGTCAGGAGCAACGTGCTGTCATAGAATTCCTGTGCTGTGAAAACGAGACAGTGGGAAACATCCACAAGAGGTTGAAAAAGGTGTATGGAGATGCTTCTGTCGATCTCAGTACAGTTAGTCGGTGGCCATGCAGGTTACGTGATGAAAGCGGGCACGGCAATATTGAGGATTGTCCTCGCAGCGGCAGGCCTCGTACTGCACACACTCCAGACAATGTGCAGAGAGTTAACGAATTGGTGACTGCTGACAGACGCATCACAGCGAACGAATTGCCACGCTACGTTGGGATAGGGGAAGTAAGTGTTTGCAGAATACTGAAAGAGTTGGGGTTAAAAAAAAGTTTGTGCCATTTGGGTTCCCAGGATGTTGACAGTGGCTCACAAAGAAACAAGGTAAACGGTGTGCAGCGAACTTTTGGAGCAATACGAGAATGGTGGAGATGAATTTCTTGGAAGAATTGTGACAGGCGATGAAACATGGCTCCATCATTTTTCACCAGCGACGAAGAGGCAATCAATGGAGTAGCATCATGCAAATTCACCTAAGAAAAAAAAAATCAAACCCACACTTTCTGCTGGAAATGTTATGGCTACGGTGTTTTTCGATTCCGAAGGACTCTTGCTTGTGGACATCATGCCAAGTGGAACCACCATAAATTTTGATACATATGTGACGACACTGAAGAGACTTCAACCTCGACTGAGTCGTGTTCGACCACATCGGTAAAAGCAGGATGTTTTGCTGTTGCACGACAATGCACGGCCACATGTCAGTCAAAAAACCGTGGAAGCGATCACAAAACTCGGATGGACAACACTGAAACATCAGCCTTACAGTTCTGACGTGGCTCCATGTGGCTATCATCTCTTTGGGAAACTGAAAGACTATTTTCGTGGAACAAGGTATGAAGATGATGACTCCCTAGTGCACGCTGCCAAACAGTGGCTCCAACAGGTTGGTCCAGAATTTTACCGTACGAGTATACAGGCGCTGATTCCAAGATGGCGTAAGGCAGTTGAGAGGGATGAAAATATTGTTCCTAAAGGATGTATCTATACACTGTAAAACTTTCAAACATGTAGAATAAAAAATGGATTAAAAAATAGTGTGCATTTCTTTTGGAGTGACCATCGTATTTTCTTGTTGTCTTGCAGTGACAGATTTTCTTATATGGACAGGTTTCCATTTTGCATGTTCAATGTTCAGTGAGATCTCTAAGAAAGAAAGGAGGTAAAAAAAGAAAATAAAAGAAAGATGCCCCACGAAGGTGTTATTCGAATGGGACGGAAATCGGTAGATGTGTTTTACATCTAAAGACAAACAAATGTTTTCAGTTTTCAAAATAACTGGATGATTTATTCAACAGAAAGAGCATCACAGATTGAACAAGTTAATAATGCGTTGGTCCACCTATAACCCATATGTAGACAGTTATTCGGCTTGACATTGATTGATAAAGTTGCTGGATGTCCGCCTGAGCGATATCGTGCCATATTCTATCCAACTGGAGAGTTAGATCGTGAAAATACTGAGCTGGTAGGAGGGCGCTGCCTATAATGCTCCAATCGTTCTCAAATGGGAACAGATCCGGCAACCTTATTGGTCAAGGGAGGATTTGGCAAGCGCGAAGACAAGCACTGGGAACTCTAGATGTGGACGGGCAGCCAATTTCTTGCTGAAATGTAAGCCCAGGATGGCTTGCCATGAACGGCAACAAAATGGTGCGTAGAATACCGTCTACGTACCACTGTGCTGTGAGGGCGCTGCGGATGACAACCAAAGGGGTCCTGCTATGAAAAGAAACGGCACTTCAGACCATCACTCCTGGTTATCGGGCCGTACGGCTGGCGACAGTCGGGTTGGTATCCCACCGATATCTGGGACGTCTCCAGACACTTTTTCGACTTAGAATCCCACTGACTGGAGTGGAATTTTCTTCAGTGATGAGTCCCGCTTCGAGCTGAGCCCCGATGATCAGTGAAGATCCGTCTGGAGAGCATTGTTCATCGCTACTGGTAGAATGACGGTTAAAGTGGGTTGTTCTCTTGTGCTCATGGACACCAAACTCAGAAAACCTGATAAATAGGCTTTCTACTCCGTTTATTAAGGTCTCGACATTTGTCTCTTGCGTCAGAGTCCAAAACGCCTGTTGAGGCAGGTGGCGCAGTGACAATGAACTCCACATGCATTCCACTATACATTGTACTCCACGTTTAGCAGGTTACAAGTGTGCAAATGTATGAAACTGGAAATTTAACGAATGTAAAACGAAATTTGGACCATGGAGGCATCGGGCATTGTGTTCATTTGCCTTCTGGGGGTCCGGGAACGACTAGAACTGCGTCAAAATAATTTAACCATTGTTAAGATCCATTCCTCGTACTAAACAGCCTGCAGTCCAATATTTCCACAGAATAGGAACTTCTTGGGAAACTCGAAGAGAAGAACGTCCTCAGGGCAAGACGCATTTCTTAACTGGAAATTTTGTGGGGTCGCCATTCATAAACGATGTATCAAAATATCTAACAGTGGACTGAGCAAATTTAGTGCAGGCGTCAACAATAGTGACACAGACAGAAGACTGAGTCTAGAAGTAGTGGTGTGTAGAGGAGAGTAGCAGCGTGGATGCCAGTGACGATAGAGGAGGTGGTGTGCATTGAGCTAAAAAATCGAAAAGTGATGAATAATAGTGAAGACGACAGCGGTGATGTAAGACCGAACGTAGGTGCGGTGGCAAACGCGCAAGCAGTGTGGTTTTGAAATGTTGGGGTGAGTTATGTGGCAGTAAGGTTGAAGGTGCGAGTGAATATGATATTGTACATGTATAAGCAATGTAAAGAGACCTCTCACGCGAACGGTGATCTGTAAGACCCATGAAGTACTATCTATGTCATAAACTTTGTAATGAGTCAGACTTACCATAGAACACAAAGTTATCCCTTAGTTCATCTTCCAATAGCAATTAATAATAGCTTATTGTATAAAATTTCGGGAGAACTATCCGATATCAGTAATATTCTGCAACAATATCTCGGCATAAATTCTTCTGGACATCTTCAGGCGTGTACTAGAGAAGGTATATCAAGCCTTTCTTCGGACGCATTGCCTCATTTTCTTCCCGTAGAGATCTTCTTAAAAACCACAATAACAGCTTAGTAGTCATAGCCCGAACAGAGTTGTGATGACGCAAATTTTTCCAGCTATACAATAACAGTAAGATGATTTATAACACAATCGGCATGCGACATTCTGACAGTGGTACAGCAAATGGATTACGCCCCTAACTCTTACAGTGATTTAGGGAGCACCGATGTAGATCTAACTACAAATCCTTATGGAATTCTGATGCATAAGTAATTACATGCCGAGACCGACAACAGTTACGGGGTGATTCACGTTGTAATGCAGTGGAATGAGAATGGATGTAGGATTTGTAAAGAGTACCTGAATGGATATAAATGACGTCCCGTTCCGGGCAGGCAAATGTAGAGGCGAATATGCACCTATAGATGAAAGATTCTTATTGTTGAGACTGCATTTTTCTTTTTAGTCACTTATCAATTTGATTCTTCTCTGATCATTTCATTTTGGTGGTTATTAACTGTAATGTTTGTTTTGTAATACTGAGGCACTCTCCTTGTTTGGTCAGAACATAAGTATTTGTTTTCTTTAGTAAAATATTATTAAACATAAGCATAAATGTAAAATTATGAATAAATGTAAAAATTTTTTGGACGTATGATACAACCTCATTTAGAGGTGAAAGTTGCCAGATTTTCATACGGTTAATTAATTAATTAAATGACTGCGTAGGGAGACTAAACTGTAAAGCGCAACACGTAGCCAGTTTTTGTTAATCAGCATATATAAAACAACGGAGCTACTTTCCCGCTGTCTGTGTTGCTCGCAGCAAAATGTGTCAGAGAATCCCTAATATAAGAAGCCTCAGAATTTTCCCCTTAAAATGAGATTAGTCTCAAGAGGTCAAGGTCGACGGCTAAGACATATGCCCTTGCCAATAGTTTTAGATCCATGACCTTAATGTCAAGCTGGTGATAGACATTCCTCATTCAAACATAAAACTGAAACTGAATTCTCTAGCCACTTCTCTTTACACGATCAAATACACGAATACCATCATCGAGTGTAACATTACGAAAAGAGAAATTTGACTGACGGCAGAGTTATCAAAAGGACTGAACGACTTTTAAATTTTAATTTACCGTCGAAATCGAGATCGTTAGAGGCAAATAGATCCCATAAACAACTTATCTGAATAATAAATCACGAAAAATCAGAGGCTAGTGTCTTGTCCAAACTGAGATCATTATATACAAAATCACTAGCTCTCTCGAAGACGCACTCCACATGCATTCCACTAAACACTGTACTCTAAGTTCAGCAGGTTACAAGTGTACAAATGTATGAAACTCCGAGACCTTGTTGAAGGATCTGTACAAAATTCAAGTAAGGAGTTTGAGAAAGCATCATAAGGATGCCCAGGCGTGGCATTTCTCAGTATGTCGTGTTGCTGTTAGCGGTAATGAAAAGAGAATACAATAATCCGAATCTGTCACGAATTCTTGTGATGTCTCGAAGCTCATCTACATGCACGATTAGTGTAGATCTGCTACCCGAAACGTATTTCACTTCTTTCGTCCATGTATCAGTTTTTTGTTGATATCGTGCTTGCTGTCTTCGATAATTGGTGTACACGCGTTCTTTTGAATGAGTGTGTTGAAATTGAAGAAAGGAAGGAGAAAGTGGAGAGCGAGAGATCATTGTCGTCATAAGCCGTTTGGCATCCACTGCTGGAGGAAGGCTTCCTCAAGACTTTTTCATGCATCCGTATGAGTCCTGTACGTTTTCTGACTTACCGTCTATCAGGCCGTCGTCTCGGTCTTTCCTCATAAACATCCTGACAAAAATGTGAATCACACGGGAGTGAAGAAGTAAACGAAATGAAACTTCACGGGTTAAGGCGATATGTAACGTTATTACGAATCCAGTCAAATTTACAAAGAACTTGGCTGTATGAGTCCACTTATTAGTATGACGTTGCACCCTCTCTGGCCTGGATACATGTACTGATTCGGTTGGGAAGGGTGTCATAGAGCCGTTGTATCCTGTACTGAGGCAAAATAATCCACAACTGTTTGTAACTGGTCCTCTTATCCTGGATATTTGCGCTGGGGATGGAGTTAACGTCCTAGCTGCTCCAACATATGTTCTACTGGTGACAAATCTATGGATCTTGCTGGCCCGAGAGTACTTCAACATCACACAGACAGTTCATAAGGTCACGTGCCATGTGTGGATGAGCGTTGTCCTGTTGAAAAATGGTACCACGATACTGTCGCATGAGAGGTAACACATGAGGACGCAGTTTGTCCCCGGCTGATGTGGCCGAGCGGTTCTAGGCCCTACAGTCTGGAACCGCGTGACTGCTACGGTCGCAGGTTCGAATCCTGCCTCGGGCATGGATGTGTGTGATATCCTTAGGTTAGTTAGGATTAAGTAGTTCTAAGTTCTAGGGGATTGATGACCTCAGATGTTAAGTCTCATAGTGCTCAGAGCCATTTGAACCATTTTGAACGCAGTTTGTCCGTTACATATTTTTGTTCCGCCAGAGATCTCTGGGGAGTCACTATCAGCCGTGACCTGGAAGTAGCCACATCCTATGGCTTCCCACACTATGACGCCAGGAGTAACACAACTGTGTCTCTCCAAAACGTCGGACGATATGTATCTCTCTCCACGTCTCCCCCATACTCCCTGACGATGGTCGTAGTTCAGAAGCGCCGCTTGTGTTGTGGTGTTAACTGCAGTCTTCGCATGGGACGATAATTCCCTAGTCGGCTGCTGATAGTTTTCGACCAGTGGTGTGGGGTGACACGATGTTACACGGAGTCCATAACTTGTTTTCTGATGGCAGACATAGACGTGAAAGGTTGACAAGTTGCTAGGTGAAAAATCCAAAAGATCCTCTCTTGTGGTGATCAGATGTGGTCGACCGGAACTTTGAGGACGAGGGCGTCTGGCCCCACGTTCTCGTGCAGTCCAACATCATACCACTGTCATATCCGGATGCCCCACAAATCTGGATACTGCACGATTCGATCAGCCATCCAAATGGAGACACTTTCAAAAACTGTCAGGTGCTGATAACGCTGTCTGACACGAGTGGGCTGCATCTCCGCGTCCTTTACAGTGGTCACTCAACATCCGACGCTGTTCAGCCCCCTTACATACGTTACCGTGACTGGTAACAACACTAAACACGAACAACACTAATGCACTCCAGCGGCCGTTCTACTTGTCACACAGAATTGCAACTCTACTCATTTTCATACTCGCCGATACAGTGAGTGTACGTGTATGAATTTACATTTATATCCGACCATGTCTTCTGGGTGCTTCACTTTTTTTTGAAGGCTGTATATATTAGAATTCAGCAAAGAACTTGGTCCATCTACCATCCGTTCGGCTGGCTATATGTCCCGTCCACCTACTTTTCATTTTTATGGCGGTCATAATTATTACGTCTTCCACTCTGACCTTTTCTCTGATATATTTTTTGAATTATGTCTCTGCGAGTAATTCCTAACATGCGTCTCTCCATTTGCTCGCTGAGCAACCCCAGTTCTTGAGCAGTTTTTGCGTTAGAAGTCGATATCTTCCTGTCGTAAATTAGATATACGCTGATAATAAACATTCTTTTACAGATCCGTCAGAAGATACCCGATTTAGTTTACGGAAAGCATTCCAAGTCATTTTTACTTTCTGTATCGTTAAGTTCTGTTTCATTAGAGAGTAACATTTTTCACCGCTCAAGGATTCTGAGAATAATTTGAACTTTTGATGAGAGACGATCTTAAAGATTTTCTTTATGACGTTATGATGCACAAGACTACAAAACCACAGGAAAATTCATGCGTAAAATCTTACTTCGAAGCATAACATTCGGATTTGCACTGCTCTTCATCAAGAATGAAACCTAAAGCTGTAAATTTGTGTCAGATTTGGAACATGTATTCGGATAGGCCCTGTGGGCTAAGTTACTGGGTGAAGAGTGCTCACATGTTTTTGCATGATGTTTGTCGACTAGCGGCATTTATGCTTTCAGATCGTCGCTAATTGTATGTAGTGTCATGTATATTCCGTGGCGAACAGCAGATTGTAGAGCATGTAAAAGTATTCACTTCTGTACTACACTTTCTGTGTAGTATTGGAGGTAGTTTGCCCCTCTCTTTCAGTCTCTGAGTAGCGATCCAGTGCGACGTCTTCCGTTTTCCCTGGCTACTGCCGACACGTAGAGGACTAAAGCCATCTCCATTCCTGATATGTTAAAATTATTGTAAACTCCCAAAAATTGAGAGACGCGGGTATCGATGAAACAGTTGCCATTTGCTTTTCATATCTAACTACGTATAATCTGGGATTAAAGGTAAATTGAATACAATAATAAACACTAAAGTAGCGAAAGAACATGGTTTCGGTTCAGAGTTTGACGGAAAGTACCACACCAAAAGCGTCAATTCCCTATGGATCGAAGGGCTTGCAGTGAATACAATCAATCTACAGCCAAGAGCTTAACATATTTTACAAAAGTTCATTACATAAACAGGTGAGGTTATAAGTGTGGTTTGCAAGACTATACATCGACGATTATTTGTCGAGCTTACGACTGACAGATAATTTTTCACAGCAGTTACAATTACACATAGTTAAATTGAAACTAGGAAGTTCTGTAACAGTCACATTTATTAATGTTCCGCACACACGTTTCGTTCGATTATATCTCAGTCATCATGTGAATATATTTAAATTAGTAAGACATACAATCTCAGAATTTGGATCTGTTGGATTTTATGAGCAGGGTGAATAACTGAAGATATCTCGGGTAAGTACAGAAAGGGAAGCGACGTGGGCGCGCGCTCGGGTTTGTGTCTGTGCGAAGGTGTAGGCTGCTGTTAGATTCAAAGGAAACAATGCAGGTCCATTCTAAGGATCAAAATTTACTACAGCATCTGCTTTTAATAACACCCTAATTATTAAATGGGTATGCCTGAGTATTTGGCGTGACTGACTGCCATGCGGAAAACTAGGTCCGACGTCCGGTACTGTCAGGGGGTTTTCCTTGGTGGGAGGACTGGATTGGGTTCCATTCAGCCTCGTGATCCCAACAGAGGAGTTACTAGAATGAGAAACAGTGACTCCGACAACGGCCGCAAGAGCGGCGTGTTGCCCCCATGCCCCTCCTAACGTATCCAGATGACGTCATTCACTGTGGGTAACGCAGTGGTCGCTGGGTCCCGACTGGCCCGTGTGGGCCAGAAAGGCTGAGCTTAAACTATCAAATATGAATAGACACACACACACCTACACGATATCAAAAAACAATAATAATATTTTTTAAAAATATATAAGATTCGCCTGTATTACGTAATTACTATTTTCATTCCTTGCACTTGTTAACGTCTAATATGGAATCTTTGCTGAGTTAAGTTTACAGAAAGTTTATATAAGGTATGCAATACGTGGAAAGCAGCCTGTGACCACTGAATATTATTGTTAACCTATGTAATCAATGCATTCACGTAACTATGAGGCATGTAACAAAATAACTTTTGTCTTCTCTTAGTTGACAGTGCCACGGTCTGCCCACAATAGTCGTATACACAAATCTCCTTTGTCTTATTACGAAAATAAATAAATCCACCTTATGATGGACGTGTAATATTCGGAAAGGCCTAGTGTGAAGACCATTCCATGTGACAGGACACAGTAATTTATGTTTTAAATTGATATTCGTAACTGTCACGGTTAAGCGTAGCCTAAGGCACACAGAGGTGATGGTGTTGATGCTGCTGCATTGTAATGCTTGTGATGATGGCTCTAGCCTCTCAACTAGTGGCTTATATTTGCACTGAGCACGAAGTAACCGCCGGAAAGTCGGCAACAGTGGCGTAGTCGACTTCCGCCACCGGTGATATCTTGGGCATGGATACCAGAGAAATGTGGACAGTCAAAATGGTTTTCAGAAAACGAAGCTCTGCTTAGACTTGTGACAGCTCTGGAGATCGCATTACACAAAGAGCCGTCTGACATCGGAGCACCGACTGCGAGGAAATGCAGGCTCAAAGTGCGTCCGACCAGGTGCACCGAGTCACAGCTGCTGCGTAGCCTTCACACAGCGGTAATAGTACTGCTGCATAAATAGTTCGTTTCAGTTGAATATGATCCATTATTTACCAAAACTCTGTCTCTACGGCACAAAACATCCCAGCTATATGCAAATATCGGGAAATAACTCTTAATGAAGAGAAATAGTATAAAGGTGAGAACGTCACAAAAAGTTCGAACATGGCAGCCTGTGATAACGTACACACAGATCTGTAGTACGAATGGTTTATTTGACTGGGACGTCACTCTCACAGTTATACCGGATAGCCAAACTGTTGGAGAAAGACACCCACTATCTCTAAACAACCTGCCTACAAACTTTCGAAAACCATTTGGGACTGCATGTTTCCTCGGCGAATTTCATTGATGAAATCTTCTCGGGCTATCATCTGATTCGTGGCGTCGCGTTGTCGCTACTCTTCCAAGTATTTCCTATTCGTCATCTTCATCTTCGTCTGAAGATGAGGAGTAGGAAACTCTTTGAAATGCTGCGACACACGACGCTACGATTCGACTGATAAGCCGAGAATATTTCATCCATTTCTAAACCAGGTTCATTAGACGAAATCTTAGGGTCAGTGATAACCACGAGGCTAAATTTTTATTCCTCTGATCAAAATCATGGCGTCAATTCCTAACCCCAGTTTAGACATCCAGAAAGTTCGCAAGAGGACGGCTAAGAATTAAATGCGTGCCATCGAAGGATATTTCCTGTTACTCACATTTGAAACTGGCCTATGATCCCGTCCACACTATGGTCTGCACATGCATACTGTGCGCAGAAGGCTTAGTGAAGGTTACATGTGTACGCCACGTTTATCGCTCGTCACCCGTCATAGGTGAGAGCGGCTGTAAGGGCAACAGGAACATTGGGTTGCAGATCAATGTAGGGCAGTTTTTTACACGAATGAGTGCAGGTATCTTTATGTCGACGCATGGACGAGCACGTTATCCCACGTAGAACTCTGACTGTTCTGGTCTATATGGGTGAAGTTGTGACGATTATGAATTATTTATACCCCTCGGTACTCCCCATAATCTCGTTTTTCATGGATCCAACTCGAAATATCCGATGAAGGCATTATAGCTGTTCCACAATGACCCTCAAATACTGCTTTTCTGAATTTACTAAACAGAATTTCCTCTTTTATTTTCTAGAGACTCCCATTTCAGTTCACTGATCATTTATATTAGTCTTTAGTCTCTACTGACCTGTTATGTCCTGGCTACGCGTCCTTGAGAAGGACAACAAACACTGGAATAATACTCTAAAATATTTCACATTAGCACTTGTCTACAGTTTCCTTTATAGACGCACAACACTTTCCCCAGAACTCAGATTAATTTATGTCTTTCATTCACCTTTCTGGTTATTGGTGTAATGTGTTCATCCCATTCCTTAGAGAATCGTATTACCCTGGATACTTAAAGGATGTAACAGGTTCTAGAAGTTGTTCGCCGATCTTACGATCAAATTCTACCGTTTTATGGGAGTTAGCTTGCGTTTATGCACATTCGTTGAGAGCTGCTGTTAAGCATAACGAGTAGATTATATATGCGGTATCCCGTATCAGTACTAACCCACGGGCGTTACAGTTGGCGACGGAATTACAAGTTTCCGTCGGACGCCGATAGCTGTCGCGCACGATCCGGCGGACCCAATAATAATTCTTTGCTCACTTGGCAAAATACAAGTTAAGTAGATCTTCCGTGTGTGTGTTAACTTTTTCGCTAATCACTTCTGCTTCTGTCTAGCTTTTCTTCGATGACAGTTGCCACACCACTCTGTAGCCCACGTATCTTCACTTTTGTGTAAAAAGTCGTACACAACGATCTACATTTCCTATTGATCATCTAGCGACAATTCTTCCCTGTAGACAACAGAATCGTCAGTTAATAATCAGAGAATTCTGCAAACTTTATATGACAAATCGCTGATTTATACTCTGAACTCAAGTACCGGTTTGGATTAACAGTAACCACTTCAGATGTTTTGTGCTATGAACGTCTAGATCGTAGTCCAACTGGTATTTTGAAGCTACGAGAGAAATTTCTTGAATCAGTCCTCTCTCATACCAGGACAAGGATTAAACATACAGAAGTTCTGGACAACAGTTTATTTAAAAAACAAAAATGACTAAAGGTTATATATGATAATTTTAAAATTGGTAGCAATAGTTACAAGAAGGTGATTTTAAACGCCTTAAGTAAAGATAAAGGTATCATCAATCCAAAGATTGGTTTAAACAACCACAGAGCTTTACTAGGCATGCTGGTGGTACGCCGTTGTCTTCCTTCGACCTTTGAACTGACTTCTTTCAAAAATGGTTCAAATGGCTCTGAGCACTATGGGACTTAACTACTGAGGTCATCAGTCCCCTAGAACTTAGAACTACTTAAACCTAACTAACCTAAGGACATCACACACATCCATGCCCGAGGCAGGATTCGAACCTGCGACCGTAGCGGTCACGCGGTTCCAAACCGACGCGCTTAGAACCGTACGGCCACACCGGCCGGCCTGACTTCTTTCTCTTTCTCTTTATTCCTTTAGTCTGTTCCGATTATCCGTGTCCTTATGAACCAAGACACGTCAATTTCTTCTCTCCTGCAGTTTCTTCCGCATACTTACCAGGCTATAATCCATTACTTTTGTGGTGCCATCCCTCTATCTCATCCTTTGCAACCCTCTTCTCGTGGTGCCTTCGATATTCTCCGGCTTTAACATAATTTCCAGCGAATTATGTTTTTTCATGATGTGCCCAAAGAAGGTCAGTTTTTGTTTCATTATCAGACCTTCCAAGGAGCAATCTGGTTTTATTTGCTGTCGTACAGACCTAGGTCAGTTTTTGTTTCATTATCGGACCTTCCAAGGAGCAATCTGGTTTTATTTGCTGTCGTACAGACCTACTCGTTCTCTTTACAGTGCATTAAACTCTTTCCTCCAACACCACAATCCAAAGGTGTCTGTACTACGTCGTTCGCCCTTTCTTATGGTCCATACATCACAATTGGAAAGTCCATAGCCCTTATCATATGGATCTTTGTTGTTAACGTTATGTCTCTACTCCTTAAAACATTGTCATGGTTGACATTGGCTTTCTGCCAAGTAACAAGCGCCTCTTGATTTCATGGCTGCAGTTACCATCAGAAGAAAGCTGGGAACCGAGATAAATCAACATAGGAAGTACCTCCATTGTTTCTCTTGCTACATTTCATGAAGTGATAGGTGTAATTGCCATGATTTTCGTTGCCTTGACGTTCAGCATTAGACCAGCCTTTGCTCTTTCTTCTTTCACTTTCAGTAGGAGGATATTCAACTCCTCTTCACTTTCTGCCATCAGTATGGTATCATCTGTAGATCTAAGATTATTTATATTTACCGTAGCTATTTTATTCTGGTTTCTTCTTCACCTAGCCCGGCATTCCTCATAATGTTCTCTGCATATATGTTGAGTAAATAATAGCTAGTCATAGGAGACCAACAGTTTAACGACGATTCCGAACCACGGATCAGTTCGACAATTTTCTCGTCAACAAACGTTGAACGAGGTGAAAGAAGTTATAAGAGACCGACAAATATAGTCTGACCGACTATTGAAACCACAGCTTTTGGATCTTTAGTGTGTCACTTCGTCACTAAGCCACCGAACCACTCGTTTGGGAAGATGGATCTGTTAACTATACTGTCAGGGTAATAAATAATGCCATTAATAGTAACAGTAACTTTGCAGAATACTAACTTGAATAAGCAGAAGGGTACAGAAGTAAGAATGTTGTGATATATGGAGCACTAAGAACCAGATATGCAGATAGAGTGTTTGAGCTAATGGCGAAAACTCTGGGAAGCTACACAGTTGTAGTGGAATTAAAGCTAAATTAAAATCCAAGGAGAAAAGTTATCATTATTTTAGGAGAGAAATCTTCAGCTGTCTTGTGAAGCCAGAAATGTGCGTTATTTCTTGCTCCAGCGAGAGGACCCTCCAATGTGTGGTGTGTGGTGCCTGTGGCAAACTAATCACAGCGTGTCACATTGTACTAGACTGTGTTTTATTTTCGGACCAAAGGCCTGCAGCTCATTTGCCGACAGATTTGTTCCCTAAAATTTCAAGGCAACGTTTTTCATATGTTATCAGGGTGGCTGGCTCATTTGTGTTTTGTGAAGTGATCAGCCAGCGACACATTCCTTTGAATTATTTTAGTTTTCACTTATCTTACTTAGTTTTTTTTAAACAGTTTTAGAACATTTGAACAATTTTAACGCTATGTTCCAGGATGTGAGCTGGTGTGATTGTGCAGGTGATCATGGGTAAGGTATGGTGAGAGTGAGTGCGATATTATCTCAGACTGCTGTTTATCTCTCTTGTCGCATTCTCTCCGTTTGAAGCACGTTCATATCTACTAATTTCGTGTGGGCGCTGATAATCCTGTCGTTGAGCGTTCCTAACTCACAGCGCCCCCCCCCCCCCCCCACACACACACACGAACATTCAAGATTCTGTTTTCTGATATTGAAATAGAGAAGACGAATGTCTGTGGGACAGGAAGCGCTTCGCTTTGATGAGAACAAATAAGGATTTTGACATCTTTCATATGGCAAAACAGACATGTTAGCAAGGACATCGACAAGGAAGTAATGGAAGTTGCACCAGGCTACGGAACACACCATATTTGCTTAATTAAATAAATTTTCAAATGGACGAGTGTTTTGCTTGAATGGAAAGCTGACAAAGCATAAGAGCTGCTCCGGGGGATAAAATAGTAAGAGCCAAAATGGGAGTTTCGAGATACAGAGGATTAAGGGTTGCAATTGGTCCACAAAACTGAATAATTTTGCTCTAACATCCATTTTGTTCTGGATGGAATTTAACATCTATATTTTCCATACAGACATAAAAAGAACACGAAACAGACTATAATACATGAAATATTCAAAAATTAACATATTACTGTAGAGGCGATACCATTATGATACCCAAATCACATACGCTGACATCAAAAGATAATGGTAGATAATCATATGAGAACATTTACACCGAGTTGGTAGAAGAGTTAACTGCATAGCTTGTTGCTTGAAAGCACTTCATCAGTTATTACTCTCGTCACGGATGTGTAAGATGTCCAAAGGTATTTGTTATAGTGCAAGAAAAATGAAAAATCCATAATGAAGAGGTAGGATGTAATCTAAGAGGGACAGAACGCCAGCAACTTTCTTCTTTTCAATGAGCTTGGTCTGCCGTATTTTAATCAGAGAATAAGAACTGGGTTTTGCCTCCCACGTTTCCTGAAACTTACTTTGCGCCAGATGTCACAACATAATGTCTCGCTGATGAATAAAGATGATAGGAATTCAGAAGTCACCTTCCACCTGCATAAATTTCTCAGTTTGACAGCCAGATGTATTCCGAACATCACAGCCACCAATTCCCAGAATGTTTTGAACGTTGGCCTCGTATTGCTTGTATCTACTTCCTCGAAACAGTTGAGAATACAGTGGGAGTTAGGTCCTACATCCATTTTATCTGCAGTTTTTCCAGAATGAGATACATGTTCTTCGCCTGTGTTACACGTCTTCTGCTTCAACTTTCTTTGTGATGTGCATCTCACTCTTTTCCGAGAAGACCTCTACATCTCTTCTTCTGCTCGTTGATGACAGGTATTTGAGATAGTGAGAGACTGCTCGATATTAAGTTTAATTAGAAATTACCTGAATAGCAACAAAGATTATTGCTTATATTATTATCGTCAAAATGGTTGTTGTTATTATTGCTTGTACGAATATAAATGAAGAAATATGCATATGAACCCCATCAAGCCTTCAACGGCAGCCATTCAGTAATAACCACATATTTGAGGCATTTCAGGAACATAATGGTATATGCATACACTTACTATTATGTTTGTGAAACATACCTCTGAATCATTTGAGTCATTAGGAATGTACTCAGGAGCCTCGTCACAGGTATAAGGATCACTAAGAATATCTTCGTTTCCTTCTAACTCGCCAAATGTGGTTATAGCCTCGGAAAACGTACACGGACCCTCTTAGCGCCAGACAATTTAATTGTCGCTTGCCATTATGTTCCCGCGGCAGGCAGCCACTGGCGTTTACCATGAGGCATCGCCCAGACATTTGTTGAGTGAAACTAGAAATTTTTCCTATCGTACTATATTGTGCTGCTCAGAGGTAGCGCCGGTTGCCCTTTAACTCAAAATACATGGCAGTGGCACTTACCATTGTGTTCCCAGCTCAATTCAGTGGACGCTATGCGAGGTGAATAGACGGTCAGGGAAGACGGGGTACCTGCGGCGCAGGGACGTTCGTTGCCTTATTGGACTACAATTCAGGAATGCGGTGAATGGCGTCACTATTTCGGGCTCGATAACTTCCCCGGTATTGTGGTCACAGTACTCGCAGCTGAGTTCTGTTTGCGAAGGAGTCTGTAGTTAAGTCAGAAATCTGATCCTCTACTCCGGAAGAACGTATTTTGTTCACGAGCCAATAGTAGGGAGCTGTATCGAAAGTCTTCCAGCAGTGAAAGGTCGCGGCATCATCGCAGCACTTCCACCGCCTCCTGCCTTCTGAATTTAAAGAGTGTCAAGTCGTCATATAGTTCGTATTTAAGGATGAGTCACAGGAAAAGACTATTTGTTGCCATTAAAAACTGCTATTTGCATTAAACTGGTCGTTGCAACTGAAATGATCTTTTGTTTGGGACCACGTATACCTGTACAAATGTATACTTGCACCTGTTGGTCGTTATAAAGCGTAGGTGGATTCAGGGGAGGAGGGGGCAAAGGGTCGACGCCTCCCCCCCCCCCCCCCCCCCAAGCAGCACAGGGACCAGTGCTGGAAAATCCCGGGTCTTCAAAGCTCAGCCTAAAAATGACGTAATTTTTTCGATTTGGTTTTTCAAACAGCACTAAATATCCTAAACCTGGTTAATGGTAATGAAAAGAACCATAAACAGTTTACGAACTTCCAGCACACTGGAGTAGCTGTTGGTCAGTCAGCAACTCCTGTTAATCATTACCACGAAAAACCAGTCGAAAGTTGCAAATTTTACCTTTCTTTTTCACTCAACCACTAGTTTCGACCCATTTTCAAATCATCGTAACATAGTTAAAAATATTTCTGAAGACGTGAAAACCATGTCAAAAATGTGCTACGTACAGTTACAGTGCATACAGATAACTGAGTTATCTGTATGCGGTGTAACTGTTCATAATTATAATTTGACCGTGCGAAATTACTTGTTACCTCAAACTTCTTGAATTGTCCAAATAATTCAGCACCACGGTTGAAAAACTGGACTCACATTCGGGAAGAGCAGGATGAAATCGCGGACCATCGATCCGGATCCAGGTTCAGTGGTAGGAAATCTGGGACTCCAAGGTCGTATTGAAAACAGGCTTTCTGCTTGGTAATGCAAGGCATACTTCTACCAGAATTTACCAGTTACGATTTTTCAATATTTCTGTGACACTTCCGAACATTCATTTTGTAGTTTCGCGAAACTCTGTGGCTCCTACGTGCTGATCGTGACGGCGATCCCACATACTGATTGTATATTTCTGTATCAAGTGTACATTTCATGAGGCTCCCTTTTTTCAGTACGACCTTGGAGTCCCTGATTTTCTACCACTGAACCTGGATTCGGGTCGACGGACCGCGATGTTATCCTGCTCTTTCCGAATGCGAGTACAGTTTTTCAGCCATTGTGCTACCTCATTTGGACAATTCAAGAAGTTTGAGATTACAAGTAATTTCACCCGCCAATTTATAGGTATGAACGGTACTAACGTTGAAACGCTGCCATGGGGCACACCCAAAGCTACTTCTGTGTGTCTTAATAGCGGCCTGCGTGGTAGAAGGTATGCAATTGCCTGTATTGTGTAGGATATCCACTGGGGGAGTCAGGAACGACTTCACGAGGGCGACTGAGAAACTACCTCAAAGAGAAGTAGCAGCTATAGTTTCGAAAGCTGTCATTAACGACCAGGAAAGCCGCGTGATAACCACATACCACGGGCTATCCCTCTACTATAGCTCTGCGCAATAACGTCTTAGGCAGCAACTGCCAAGTAAACCACTGTCCTAGAAATACGTTAGCTTTATGGAGTAGTCTCTTAACAACTTTACGTCCAGAATATTGTGTTACGTCCTGCTTGTGAAGAATTTATCTCTAAGCCACAAATTCAGAAGCAAATCCTGCTTTAACATATTTTCTTTAATAGGCGTCGTCGCGCTAGTGAATGATGATTGAAAATTAGGAAACAGGGAATCTAACTTGGCTACGAACATCAACGCATTTCACAATGTGTGGGGGGCAGATATTGGTTCACTCGATGATGATGTAGGAACCTATGCAGGTTATCTTCAACCTGACTTTCTTTTACAAGGCACACTATTACACTTTTTCTTATCATTTTGAAGCAGACATAAATCACTGATATATGCCAGTACCGTTTTCCAGTCAGCGAAAATGGTTTTCTGTGGAAACGGTAAGCCACCAGATGACAATAAAGCTGACTGAGCTGTAAATTCTGGTTACCCACTGCACTGTTTAATAAAAACATACTAGACTATTTAGAAGATAATTCAAATGAGGCCCGAAGAAGTAAATTTATGGGTATCAATGGAAACTTAAAAATTTAAATATTCGAGAAAATATCCTGCATCTAACTACAAAGGAAGAGGGAGGTATTTCATGCACAACACATACTACTTTTTGTGTTCACCTTATAACCTCTTGGTTATAAGGTGAACACAAAAAGTAAAACTATGTTAACGGAATGAAATCGAATTATATAGGGCGATGCTGTGGAAGCTGTAAGGGCACAAACCACATCTCCTACACTTAAAATTTGTGAAAGAGGTTTTGAAGGCCACTTCGCTCAGCTTACCTCATTAACAGAAAATCCATTTTAATTTGCAGCAGGAAAGAAAATCACAGATGCTGCTCATGCGATAAGACTAGTGAAGGAAAAATCTCGAAAAAACAAGAAAATCTTTGGATGGTCTTTATAGATGAAGAAAAGGTAACCTATGAAGTGCCAAGAACAATAATATGACAAATTCTACATTCACATAATGTCCCGGAGCACTATACACGACTTATCGTGGACATACACAACAATGTCCAAATAGCAGGTATATCAAAGAGCTCTGATGTTAATGTGTGTGTCTCTCAGGGAAGCGCCCTAAGTCGCATACTGTTTAATGCTATAATGCATTATCTAACCAACAACGTATAATCTTTTATATGTTGTTGATAGAGCCACAGTATCTTCTAACACGTAGGAAATTCAAGAGCATCTAGAGGAGTAGAGGAACGCAAAAAAAAAAAAAAAAAAAAAAAAGGCGCGTGCATCAGTAGAACAAAGACCGATTTCATGATGTGAAACTTCAGCCTCGATACCACAAAAACTACAAATATCAATTCTGATAACGTCACACTTCCAAGTATTACGAATTTTAAATATGTGGGATCAGCAACATCAGAGGACGGATCAACTAAAACAGACATAACTCACAGAATAACATCTGGTTGGAACAACTGGCGGATGCTTTCAGCGATTATGTGTGATGCAAAGATGCCCATAAAAGGCAAATGCAGAGTTTATAAAACGACTGTAAGACCAATATTATTGTGTGGTAGTGAAGTCTGTGTATACAAATAACTTACGAATAGAAGCTCCATGCAACAGAAATGTGTGTGCTATGATGGGTGGGAGGATTAGTATTGAAATATAAACTGCGCAGTGAATTCATAAAAGATATTTTAAAGGCGTCTCCATAAAAGAAAAACTGCCAGAACCCATAACCTTATGGCATGTAGTGAAAAAGCGTCTTTCCTTGGCTACAAAGATGAGACGGAAAGGAAGACCCCGGAGGAGCTGATTGACGAATATCCAAAATGATATGAAGAAGATAAACCTTATTGAAGATAATGCCAAACAGTGGGATGGATGGCGCCACATGATTAATGTGTGTGTCTCTCAGAAATTAAGAAAGTGGAAGTGATTGAGAAAGCTGAACCGGCCGGAGTGGCTGAGCGGTTCTAGGCGCTTCGGTCGCAGGTTCGAATCCTGCCTCGGGCATGGATGTGTGTAATGTGATTAGGTTAGTTAAGTTTAAGTAGTTCTAATTTCTAGGGGACTGATGAGCTCAGCTGTTAAGTCCCATAGTGCTCAGAACCATTTGAACCATTTGAAGAAAGCTGACCCCGGGTAACAGCAAAAGGCGAGGACAAAGAGGATGCCGAGGGAATTAGATTAGGAAATGAGACACTAGAAACAGTAGATGACTTTTGCTATTAGGGCAACAAGATAACTGATGACGACCGAAGTAAAGAGAATATAAATGCAGACTGACAACAGTGAGACAAGAATATCCGAAAAAAGGGAAATTTGTTATCATCTAATGTAAATTTATTTGTAAGAAAGTCTTTTCCGAAGGTATTTGACAGGAGTGTAGCTTTTTACTGAAGTCAAACTTGGACAATAAACAGTCCACACAAGAAGAGAACAGACGCGTTTGAAATCTGATGCTACTGAAGAATGTTGAAGATTAGATGTGTTAATCGAATAATTAATGAGGAGGTACTGAATCGCGTTGGGGGGAAAACAAATTTATGGCACAAGTTGACTAAAAGACGGGATTAGTTGATAGGAAATATCCCGAGGCACCAAGGAGTAGTCAGTATTGTAATTGGAGGACTTTTAAGGGGGGGGGGGGCGAGGGAGGAATTGTAGAGGCCAAAGCTTAAATGTAGTAAGCAGCTTTAAATGGAAGTAAATTACTGTAACTATGCAGAGATGAAGAGGCTTGCACAGGACAGACTGGCGTGGAGAGCAGTATCAAACAAGTCTTCGGGCAGAAGACCGCAACAACAACGAAAAATCATAAATCGAATTGACAGCCATATTTAATATTCTCGAAACAATGGGGATGAAGCGCAGCTCTCGAGGTCAAACGTATAATCATAGATATGAAAGAAGTGAGGTTCGAAGGTTCGAATTCAGTGTCTCGCCTACATCGATGCCGGTAGAGACAGACTACTATGTCATTTGTTTTAGGATAGTTGAAGAAATCGGTCTGCCTTGCTTGAAGGAACCACCATGAAATTTGCCTGAAGTGATTTAGTGAAATCACTAGAAACCTAAATCTGGGCGGCGGGAATGGAATATGCCTCTTCTTCTACAAAATATGAGTACAGTATCCTGGTGCCTGAACTACTGTGGCACAACGTTCGAGCATGTGCAAGAGGTCGGAGCTTACAAATAATGCTGCGTGCCAAGTTACAAATATCTCTAAAATTCTGTCCTCTGGTATTCCTGAACGAAGCAAAAATGAGCGTAAGGAATGCAACGAGACAATTTTCAATGACTTTGAAAGTAAAATTTTGGCACCCGATCTGAGTGGAAACCGTAAGAGGTGATGGTCGTACGTTAAAAGATCATTCAGTGGTTCGAAATACTCTATTCATTCATTCAGTGACCATACTGTCACCGAAACGAAAATAACAGAGATAAGGCCGGTCTTCCGAAGATGTTTCCCGTGGAATACCGTAACACAATCCTTCGTTTCAATCATAGTACCAACGTCCAAGTGACAGATATTGAGATAACCGATCGCGGAATAGAAAGGCAACTACAATCACTTTGCAGTACAAAGAAACCAGGATGGCATGAGACACCAGTAACATTCTACAGAGCCCCCCTTCTAGCAGCGGTTTATCGTAGATCGCTGGACCAACGAAGGGTACCTAGCGACTGGAAAAAAGTGCAGGTCATTAACATTTTCAAGAAGGGTCGTAGGACAGGTGCACATAAAGACCTCCTTCATTGACGTTAATCTGCTGTAGAATTATGGAACATGTTTCATGTTCAAGAATTATGATTTTTGGGAGAACGAAAACTTTCTCTATAAAAATCGACATGGATCCCGCAAACAGAGATCTTGCGAAACTCAGCTCGCTCCGTTCCTCTATGCGATCCATAGTTCAGTGCACTCAGGGTGATAGCGTGTTCCTTGAGCGCCGGAAGGTATTTGACACCATCCTGCACTGCTGTTTACTGAAAAAAAATGCGAGTTTACCGAGTACGAGACCAGATTCAGTACGAGACTGCTGGATTCAAGGCTTCCTTGCAGACTGAACTTAATGCGCCGCTCTTAATGGAATAAAATTGACAGATGTAAAGGTAATTTCCCGAATACCGCAACGACTTGTGATAGGACCGTTACTGTTTACTATGTATGTAAATGATGTAGCAGAATGCTCTAGAAGCTCTTTATAACTATTCGCAGATGATGCAGTTGTCTATAAGAAAGCAGCAACGCTAGAAGATATTATCGATTTGCAGAATGACCTACAGGCGACTGACGCGTGGTGCAGGCTCTGGCAGTTGACCCAGAACGTAAAACAATGTTACACATTGCGAGTATACAGGGAAAGAAATCCATTACTGTACAACTACAGTACTGATGACAAATTGCTGGAAACAGTACCTACCGTACAAAAATCTAGGTGTAACCATCCAGAGTGACCTTAAGTGGAAAGGTCACGTGAAACAAATAGTACCAAAAGCAGATGCCGGAGAGAGATTCATAGGAAGAATCTTAAGGACACGTAGCTCATGAACGAAGGAAATGGCTTACAAGGCGGTTGTACGGCCGTGTCTTGAGTAGTGTTCACCAAGCTGGGGTTCGTACCAGGTAGGACTGAGAGAAGAGATAGAGAAGATTCAACGAAGAGCGGCGCGTTTCGTCACGGAATCGTTCAGTCGGCGCGAGAGCATTACTGAGATACTCAACACACTCCAGCGGCAGACATTACAAGAGGAGCATTGTGCACTAAGGATAGGTTTACTATTGAAATTTCGAGTGAGCATCTTCCGGGAAGAGTTGGACAACATATTATTTCCTACCACACACATCTCAAGAAACGACCAGGACGAGAAAATTCAAAAATTAGAACCAATTCAGAGGCTTACCGACAATCATTCTTTTCACGCAGCTTCGCGTGTGGAACAGTGAAGGGGGAGGGGGGAATCAGTTAGTGGTACCAGAGATACCCTCCGCCAGACTCCGATAGATAGCTCGCAGAGTATGATGCCGATGCAGGTATTTCTGTGCCTTTTAATTACTTTCCGTTGTAAATAACATTATACATTCTGCACGTAATAAAAACTTCATTTAGTCAGAAATTCCACTAAATATTTGTACATTTTTCAAGGCAGTTGTGGGGTCTTGCGTTATATTGCTGGATATTACTTTTGATAGCCTGGCCATGAATGTGTACCAACACCATAATTCCAGGAGCTGGAGAGGCACGGATCTGGAGAATCGCTGCTCCTTGTAGCTTTACAGGAGGTCATCCATCAATGGACACAATGGTGTCAATTTGAGCGCCTCACTCAGAAGCGAGACTCACAGCCGAACACTGCAGAGCGCCACTCAGTGACCCAGTTGACTGGCACTGTTTCTTATGGTACGGTGTAAGCGGAAAACGTTGCATAGCGGCCCGATACCTAAACCCAGCCTCCAGTAATCTGTTCCCAGCGGTTCCTAGTGGTACTTTGCCTGCATCCCCTGCAAGGATTTTTGCTTTTGTCTTCCGTGTATTCGTCAGGCTCAGCTGAAAAATCCTATCATCTTTTCGTGGTGCATTCCTCCCAGAATGATCTGTGCCTATAGTTCTTGCCACATTGTTGCCCTGAATATCATCTCGTCATCAATCGTTCTGCAGTTGTCTGTGCGCTGTGTTGGTATGATGCTCCCAGTCCCCCATGCCGATGATTCGCCTTTTCTCAAGGTCCGAAAGATTAGGATAAGTTGGCCGTGCACATCCTCTTGGACACGATGTTCTGCGATCTCCATCTGAAAAGAGCCAGCAAGGATACAGGCACTCAATAGCCATCATTTACTCACGCCGTTCACAACGGGTGGTTATAATTAAAGTGCAGCTACTCAAGGAGGTCCAGTATGGGCTGTAATTATCGTGCGGTAACGAAACTTGGAAGAAATGCTTATGCCTTAATGCGGAATCGATTTACGTCGGAGAAAAATTAGTTCAAATTTTGGCCACCAGGTGCAAATCTGGCGCTCCACACCATCTCTCCGACGCTTCCGGTGCTCATATAGAACAAATTTTGTAAGTGGTGGTTAAAAATAAAATCAACATTATGTCTTTCTCATTTGTTTGAACTTTTCTGCCCATGTCCCGCGCCTGATCTATTACATATGGTATTGCTACATTTTTATAGGTTTTTCTTGCATTCACAGCGCTAGATTTGCACGAGATGACCAAAATAGAAACTAATCTTTCTCCAGCGTAAATCGGCTCCACATTAATGTGTTAGAATATATACCAAGTTTTGCTTCCGTACGATAATTACAGCCGACACTGGATCTTTGTGATAGCTGCACTTTAATTACGAGGGGCGTTCGATAAGAAATGGAACATATTTTTTTCTGGAAGCAGGTTGGTTTTATTCGGGATTCCAGAGCACCATATTATTCCCCATTCTTTTGGCTACAAAATCCAATTTTCAATATAATCTCCTTTCAATACGACGACCTTGCGCCATCTTTCTGGGAGGCCCTGTATGTCTGCATGGTACCGACGTCTTGCTTCATAGTAACCTCGCTGTTCTCCACGTACTGCTTCTCGTAGAGTGCATCCTTCATTGGACCATACAGATAGAAGTCGGAAGATGCGTGATCCGGGTTTTAGGGTGGATGAGGAAGAACAGTCCAAGGAAGTTTGTCACTTTCTCTCTGGGACACAGACTTGTATAAGGCCTTGCTTTATCATGGAGAAGGAGAAGTTCGTTTGCGTTTTCGTGGCGACGAACACTCTCAATGAGCGCCGTAACATGCAGGAAATTTCCTTTGTTGCTCTTTATGGTCTTCTGTTAGCTGGCGGGGAACCCAATGGGCACACACCTTTGAGTACTCCAACTGATGGACGAGCGTGTCAGCGGTACCACCAGAGACGTTCAGTTGAGCAGCGAGGTGTCTGACTGCGATTCGTCCATTACCTCGAACGAGAGTGTCCACACGTTCCAACATTGTAAGAGTCACAGCTGTATGTGGTCGGCGGGCACTCGAGAGATCTGATAGGTTTGGCCGACCTTGTTGCGATAATGACATACGCCTTGCCCAACGACTTACCGTGTTTTTGATCACTACCAAGTCTCCGCAGGTATTCTGCAAGCGCCTATGAATATCTGTGGTTTTCAGCCAAAAACAATTCAATGATAGCTGTCTATTTGGAAGGCGCCTTCGTTACAGCCACCGTTTTGAAGGCTACGCATAGTGCCGCCACCTATCGGAATTTTATAAATCTATAGGGGCTGAAGTAGGAATATTCCAAGGTGTTCTACAACAAGGTCCGGATTTTTTTAAACCGGGATTGGCCGGGAAAAGAAGTATTGCATGACTTACTGAATGCCCGTCGTATATCCACCCAGTATGTAGGAATAGCTTTATTCAAATAATAAGATATAAGAATGACTTTTTAATCAACATATCCCACACGCATCACGCATGTAGTGTTCGGCCAATGTGTTCTTGGTGTAACACTTTTCATTTCCGTCGGTGTAATTTGTCTTAAGGTTCTGAAGTTAATGGAAATCATTGACATTAGGTGGAACTCCTATCAGTCAGGCCCACTGTTGCTCCAGTCGGTGTATGGCACTTGCGGTACCGTCCAGTCACCGAGGAAAATCTTTCGCCGACGAGATTCGTGGTACGTACCGAGTGAGCTGCGAAGTAGTTTTTAAAGTCGCAGCCGTCCTGCCGTCCCCTGCACGAGTTGTTAAAGACATACCCGAAAATGCGGGCGGTAATTAATATAGGGTAAAAGTGTTAGCGGGTAGCTGGGCTTTGAGCGGTGGCGTGCCCGCGCTAAGGAAGCATGGCCGCTGGCGGCCGAACAATGGGATTCTGGGCTATTTCTACTGCGGGCCGGGCCCCGTGCCAAGCCGGCGCTGCCGCCGCCGCCACTGCCACTCAATAACTTGCCTGCCGCCGCCGCCACGGTATTGCAGCTAATCGATAACGCAGAAATTAAACGCGAACCCGCCCGCCCGGCCTACGCGTGTCCCGCCGCTCGGCAACACGACACGCAGTTCAAATTTTCGACGCCGGACTTTTAGCATCAATCGTCAACACGTTGGCTGATAATTGTGAGGCCTGCGCCCCCTTTGCGTTGCTTACTAGTATTTCAC
Source organism: Schistocerca serialis cubense (assembly GCF_023864345.2). Classification (NCBI taxonomy): domain Eukaryota; kingdom Metazoa; phylum Arthropoda; class Insecta; order Orthoptera; family Acrididae; genus Schistocerca; species Schistocerca serialis. The sequence continues at coordinate 342,651,275 of NC_064640.1, read as the reverse complement.
TCGTCCGATTCACACGTACTCTTTCACTTCCGAGTGTTGATCACGCTGGAAATGGAACACGAAAAAGAAACAAACTGGAGTATTGAATTTCTTTCCGAGTCTGTTTACATTTGATAGTAGCTTCAGAACTGGTGTGAGCCGTCCTAGAATGTTACTCAAGCGCGTGGGCCTAACAGGGCTTAATGAACCTATGCAAAGAACGGCAACGCAAATGGTCACAGGGTTATTTGACCCATGGGATGCTGAAAATCTGTCTGTTCTTTCGGACGTGTCCTAAACAACAAACTAAACTAAACTCCGCCCAAACAGGCCATGAAGGCCCAACGCTACTGACCGGCCGCCGTGTCATCCTCAGCTCATAGGCGTCACTGGATTTGGATATGGAGGGGCATGCGGTCAGCACACCGCTCTCCCGGCCGTATGTCAGTTTCCGAGACCGGGTCCTAAACAACAGACACCACATATATAATTAAGGTGTGGCTGACCGATGATCCATATCTGCATGTATCTAATGTCAAATACCGAGTGTGGTGGCGCAGTGATTAGTACATTGGACTCGCATTCTGGAGGACGACGCGTTTGGCAATCTAGATTTAGGTTTTCCGTGATTTCCGTAATAGCCCCAGACAAATGCTGGGATGGCTCCTGTGAAAGGGCACGGCCGATTTGATTCCCCATTCTAATATTCCTTCCTTCTCAAAGTCAAATAATGATTCACAGATAATTTGCATAGAAATAAAGTAGAGTCCAGTTTGAGTGAAGGTGGTTCGATGAAGCCACTGCCAGGCACTTAAATGTGATTTGCAGAGTATCCATGTAGATGTTGATGTAGATGAGGGCCAGTTTGGTTGCACCATGTCAGTACAGCACACAATCCATATCAAGGAAGTCTCTCTTCCCTCTGTTTTAAGACCTAGACAACAAGAGCAGAGTAGAAAAAAAAACTAACAATGATTTTCGTACAAATCAGGGGGAAATAATTTCGTATATCAAAGGAGAGGGCTGAGACTGTACACAGTGTGTGCCTCTAATCAAACTCTTCCTCTCAGTAACTCTAAGACACTCTAAGACAGTAACTCTAAGACACTTCATTGACACTACTATGAAAGCTATGCACAAGGGATATGAACGTAAATGACTATAAAAGGTGGCTCTGTGTAGTGTCACTGAAGACGATACACACTATTTCTCACTACCAGACTCCTCCTACTATCTCCCATATAATTAAATAAAATTATTAACGATGATCAAAGGATCTTGTGAACTAGAATGAGAGAAAGAATTAAGTATTACGATAGATTTATTCATAATATACCTACAAAATATGGAATGTGGGTCAACATAACACCTTGATTATACACTATCTTATATTCATAAAGGAGAATGATATGATTGTACCCGGTCGAAGCAGGCCTCGGCAGGCCCAATGGTACCGACCGACTGCCCTGTTATCCTCAGTCGATAGGCGTCATTGGATGCAGATATGGTGGGGTGTGTGGTAAGCACACCGCACTTCTGAGCGTTGTCAGTTTTCCTCACCGGAGCCGCTACTTCTCAGAGAATGATATTATTGGCGGTTGGCGAAGTTCAACCAAGGGTGATAACTCGACTTTGACTGCGACATTAAAGTTATAGCCCTAACTGACTATCATCAATACAACTGACAGGATTGTGAACTAAACACGGAGACAAACTATTATAATGCACTTGGATTGGACTACAACTGCTGCTTCCGTGAATGAGCACTAAAGGACGAGAATCTTCTCTCAAGATTCCTAACGCTGGTGCTGCGCAATGTTGGAGAAAAATATAGAAAACTCGAGATGCGTTTGCGTAGTGCACCTCGGCGTCGGGTCAGACGGTGGACCCTTCATCTGCACTCTCCCTCGGAGCAACTCCGAATCTTGTCATTGCTCTTCCACCGATCCTCAACTAATAATAAACCGAGGTGACAAAAGACGTGGAATAACTCCTAATATCATGTCGGGCCTCCTTTTCCCCGGTGTAGTGGAGCAACTCGGCGTCATATGGACGTGTCAAGTCCATTGCGACAGTGTTCATGTTGGGCTGTCTGGATGGCCAAATCATTCGCTCGAAGCGTCCGGAATTTTCTTCGACCAATCGTGTCATCCAAAAAATTCCATCGTTGTTTGGGAACATGAAGTCCACGAAAGGCTGCAAATGGACTCTAAATAGCCTAACATAACCATTTCCAGTCAATGATCGGTTCATTTGGACCAGAGGACCTAGTCCATTTCATGTAAACAAAGCCCACACCATTATGGAGCTATCACCAGCAAGCATAGCGCTTTTTTGACAACTTGGATACATGGCTTCGTTGGGTCAGCGCTACACTCGAACCCTGTCATCAGCTATTGCCATCTGAAATAGGGACTCGTCTGATCAGGCCACGGTTTTCTAATCGTCTAGGGTTCAACCGCTATGTTCACGAGCCCAGGAGAGACGCTGTAACCGATATCGTACTGTTAGTAAACGCAGTCGTGTCGATCGTCTGCTTCCATAGCCCATTAACGCCAAATTCCGCTGCACTGTCCTAATGATTACGTTCATCGTACACCCTTCATTGATTTCTGCGGTTAGTTCACGCAGTGTTGCTTATATGCTAGCACTGACAACTCTGTGCAAACGCCGCTGCGCTCTCTCTCGTTAAGTGAAGGTCGTTGGCCACTGCGTTGTCTGTGGCAAGAGGTAATGCCTGAAATTTAGTAATCGTGACATACTCTTGACACTGTGGATCTCGGAATGTTTAATTCCCTAACGACTTCAAAAATGGAATGGTCCCATGCCTAGCTCCAACTACCAATCTGTATCCAAAGTCCGTCAGTTCCCGTCGTGCAGCCACAATGACGTCGGACACCTTTCCATATGAATCACCTGAGTACAAATGACAGCTCCACCAATGCACTGCCCTTTTATACCTTGTGTACGCGATACTAGCGCCATCTGAATATGTGCTTATCTTTTGTCACCTCAGTGCATACTTCCACACTATTGCGCAGACCATGGCCGAATATCCTCTTTCACACAATATCTCCCAGGCCGCGGAATGCTCCGCGTGGAGTTTTTGCCAACAAACTAAAACCGTCAGTCGAAAGCTCGGGAAACACTCGTGTGCCAATTGCGCATCACTTCTCGTACTGTACAGCGTCCCTCCATAATATGGGAAAAATTGGTCCTCCAATCCTAGTACATCGACAGGCGTCTGCTGTGACGATCTCTTACGTCACGGACTGCGTTGTTATCAATATAATACTGTTTCGCACGCAGGAACTCGTGCCTATGTGACCTGGAAAACACGTCTCAGTCTTCTCAGCCACCCAATCTCTGGCTAGCAGTGGTGTTTCTGAGAAATGTTTTTGCCAAAAATCATATACCGGTCTTAACGGAAACGGGAGGCAATATGAAGCCCCTGCTGAAACGTTGACTGCACCTCCCTTTGGCCAGAAACAATTGCCTTTCTCTCATTCCTACGCAACTTCTGCGAAAGAAGCTGGGCATTTCTCCTCAGGCTACAGGGGCAATACAGCTCACGATCTGCTGCTGGCTCTCCAGTTCTGCGTGTCCGGTGACTCTTTGTGGTTCGGACTGCAGCCTCTTGTTACGGCCATTGCCGTGTAAAGTGCTGGCCGGCTGCCCTTTGCATGCCTGTGGCCTGTTCTTCTCAGAATTCACGCTATTCAGCCTCACATGGCACAGCGGTGGCTGCCCTATGGAAAATAATCGCTCATATCCTCCACCAAGCGACCGCATGCACTTCGCTACGACTGAATTCAGCGTTGCGCCCACTGTCAACCCTCTCTAATAATCTAAATGACCACAGAACATGAGCAAATAAAGTGGAATAAATGTGGGACGAAAGGACCTTTCGTCTTACAACTGTTTTAGCAATTGCAGAATTCTACTTCCGAAGCTACCAGAGGTAGCCTGTTCAAATACTGTGGTGAAAGAAAGCTTCGTAACCAATATTTGGTCGGTTAGGGTAGAAGAGGCGGTGGTGTATCGTTTCTTATCACCAGACTACGCACCAGTGTCGTGGATTAAATCTAAAAGCCTGTCCCTAGCGTTTGTTAGAGCGGAGGCACGTGGCGCTGTTGATCATGATCGTCCATTTGCCAATGTCCTGTTACTCTTGATGCCTTACGAGTAGAGCAGGCTGTGTCGTAACACTGCGTCCTAACTTCTTCTTCCTTTCCCTAACCGTTATCGGCAACGTAATGCCAATGCACTGCACACATACTGACCGGGCATCTAACCTAAAGAGTCGCACTTAAGGCACAACGCTCACACTTCGGAAGGAAAGGCCATTGTGCGCCGAATAAGAAAAACTTTAGAAGTTAGGCGGATAAACTACTCTTCGAGTAGTTAGTAACGCACCACGGATTTAGTTTAGACCTCATATCTTGAGCTATACACGTTTCAGTACTTCCGAGTCATCACTAAAGTTTCACGACGTTATGTGCCACGTTTTAAGGTTATGCAGTGTTATTAACTTCGCTTCGCCACCAAGTTATGCTTATACCACACGGATGTTTGTAGTTGTTTATCCCATGAAGCAGAAGAAACAAATGTCTTATCATTGATGAAAGTCGGATGTGTTCAGCTATGCACCACGTAGGCACTAGGCCTGCCTGTCTAATAACCACTTAACGTTTGCATGATGTGATATATGTTAACGGACGTTCGTCAGAAATACTGAAGTGCTCTTCTTTCCTCCTCGTAGTACCCCACGTATTTGTCGTATGGATGATTGTGACGAATGTTAGCTCAGTATGCTGTAGAGGTTTGTATGTCTATTTATTGGACATGAAAACGGAGGGAGGTGTGAAGTCCGATGTGCACGCACATAATCCACACTTCTCAAATAGCACCAACAGGGCCACCAAACTTAACGCCTTCATCTAACGAGCAGATAGTCATAATCATTGTTGAACGTACGCATTCCTTGAAGAAATGGAGCCCAGTTTTGTGATTAGGGTTCGTTATCCACCACTTTTGCTCTCCTTGCCTGCCAAATCACGGTGACAAAAATTTATTTTGTAAACTGGACCCGAACCGATGACTCATGGTGGAGCGCGATCACACAATAAATGCATCAGCTACTTCTGATAGCTGTTACTGTAGAGGATCTCTGTACCCGAATCTGCTGCAGCAGAGTGCACTGGATAAGGACTAAAACTACTCGTGGGCTCCTTAAGTTGCTACTTATGCGTGACGAGGCAGTCCCCTCTTTTTCCTTCGATGTAATTTGCAGCTACGTCTACATCTGTACTACACAACTCGGTTTTATTCCCTATCGTGAATTCACTGACGACAAGACATAGTACGTTAAACGAAATAAACTTGCAATGTGTAGCTTATCATTCATGATAAACTGCCACGTAACTAGTATCCTAACTGCAACGAGTAACAGACAGTTATTGCTCATTGTTGCTGATTAGCGTCTTGTTCAAAAATGGTTCAAATGGCTCTGAGCACTATGCGACTTAACTTCTGAGGTCATCAGTCGCCTAGAACTTAGAACTAATTAAACCTAACTAACCTAAGGACATCACACACATTCATGCTCGAGGCAGGATTCGAACCTGCGACCGTAGCAGTTACGCGATTCCAGACTGAAGCGCCTAGAACCGCACGGCCACAACGGCCGGTAGCGTCTTGTTGTTTCAGTTTTAGATATGTATAAGGACCAGTCAAAACATTTTCGTTCGAAGCCCGTACAGTCCAGAAACGATATGACAATCAGGCAAAATCGCAATGAACATTGAGGCAATCATCCCACCACCGCACCAGATTGAAGATACCTGTTTGCAGAACACCGTTTCCAACTGGGTGAAGAAGCCCGTAAGTGCGTGCTGTATATCATTGTCAGAAAGGACTCGTCGACTCTTCAAGGCATTGTTCAAGGATCGAGGGCGTGATACTCGCATGGGGGGAGATCAGAACTATAGGGCGAGTACTCGATTCTCTCTCACTTGAGTTGACCTAATTCTGCGTTACATATGGTGAATGGAGTCGTGCATTGTCCTGAAGCAGCAGCACCGCTTGGCGCACCGCTCCACATCGGTTGTTCTCGACAGACACGCTGCCCGATACACATTCTTCATCCTCCGATGGATGTCTACCGGTGTTCGTCCTTCGGCAGCCAAGAAAAGAATAACAGCACGTTGGTCCTGTTTGGACGCATTTGGTAGTAACGTTGCCATAGTTCACGTTTTTCGCATTTACCGCATGTACGTTGGAATGACGTGAATGTCACACTCATCCCTCGCCTACATGTCGGTGCTTATATAACCGCATCGGAGTCGTGCTGCGTTGCATATACGCCGCAGCAAAGACCTCAAACAGAAACTTTTTGATTGCCCTTTACAGTTGTTTATAGGGGTAATTACATTATACATATTATAAGTTATATAATTATGTACATTTAATTACGTTACTGAACCAATTTTTATATGTCATGCTGGGCAACGACCAGTGAAGGAATGGGAACCATGCACTGGCGAGGATCAACGTCCGGCGGGACAGTATCGGATACATGTCAGATTATTGCTTCATAGAACAGAAGAGAAGAGTACTGTGGCCCACAGTACCACGTCCTCTGTTTGTCGACTAACTGTGCTTCCGTAACGTAGGCTCGGGCTTGTAGTGAAAGGCTTTACCAACAGGATAGGCCTGGTCGAGCCAGAGTTAGACGCTATTCTCAAACATAAGTGTACATATCAGCGGCGAGGTTCGTATAAGTTGCTAAATCATTATCTGACACATAGTTGATTAAAAGTTGAAAAAGTTTATTCACTTAAAAAAAAATTCTATACGTGAATATTGCTCCATTGACACCACAGCAATAAGCAACTCTGGACGAGGGAAGTAGGGTTAACAGTCCTTCTGCGTTATCGACAGCATCTCCATCGACCGCAGCCGGCACGGGCGCCGCACGCCGCACACAGATACGCGAGAGACGGCACTTCTGTAAACCTCCCGCCAGCGCGCTGCCGCGCGGGGGCGGGCTCGTTATCCATCGCTCGCTATTCTGCGTCGGGTGGCGCCACGCATACACACCACTAAAGGACGCGGAAGTAACATGACCTCACTGCACGGAGCTCTGATTGGCAGGCGCGTCCTTTCAAGCAGCCGCAATTCAGAGCTCTCCCCACATCGAGTGAATGTACAGAGTGATTTTTTCCACCTTGTTGATCGATGAGAGCATACGGAATAAAAAGAGGTCTAACGAACTTATGTGCGGAAATGCATGGTTTCCATGCTAGATACCATTTATTTAGTCATACTGTGTAACTGAGACTGCGGTATAATACGTGTAGTACCATGCAGCCACAGTTACAGTATGCATGGTTTCCTCCGAGAGGGTGGTACTGTTCCTCATGCGCCATGCCCTAGTGCCCTCTTCTGCCATAGTAATTGGTAATGTTGTGTCAGATTATTTTTCTTGCTGACTCACCTTGTAGTAGCTACAGCGTTGTAAACAATGGTTCAGTATTCGAATCGAGAGCTTGTCGACAAGGTGTTTACTTACGGAAAGGTAAATAGCAACGGGCGGTGGGCAGCAAGGTTCTATCAGGAGATCTATCCACACCGATAGCAACCATAGTATTCAATGTCTGCAACAGTGTTTCGCAGTTTGTCTGAGACAGGGTCGTTTCAGGAAGCAGGAAATCATGAAGGACATACCCGAAATGTTCGAACACCGCTGGCCGGAGTTGCCGAGCAATTATAGACGCTACAGTCTGGAACCGCGCGACCGCTACGGTCGCAGGTTCGAACCCTGCCTCGGGAATGGATGTGTGTGATGTCCTTAGGTTAGTTAGGTTTAAGTAGTTCTAAGTTCTAGGGGACTGATGATCTCAGAAGTTAAGTCCCATAGTGCTCAGAGCCATTTGAACCATTTTTTTGTTCGAACACCAGACTTGGCAGAAAATATGATTAACACTGTGGAAGGCGACCACCGTGTCGGTACCAGGCAGTTGGCCGCCAGTAAAGGGGAAGACAGACGACCGTGTGAAAAATTCTCCATGACAGTTGTTACTACCCTTATCGCTTGCAGGGTATGTAGGGGTTACTAGCGACAAACTTTCCACATCGGCAGCAATTTTATCACTTATTTCTTCACCAAGCAACCACAATTCCGGGATCTGTGTCATCCATCCTATTCACAGATGAGGCGATCTTTACGCGGACTAGTATCTTCAACTTTCATAAAAAAATGGTTCAAATGGCTCTGAGCACTATGGGACTTAACATCTATGGTCATCAGTCCCCTAGAACTTAGAACTACTTAAACCTAACTAACCTAAGGACATCACACATCACCCAGTCATCACGCTTTCATAACAGTCACTTGTGGGATTGTATGCAGAGGCCCCATGGTATAGTGACCGCGAATCATCAGCATCCGTGCAACCGGAATGTGTGGGCCGGAATAATTGGCGATCTTCCTTCCACGCCACCTAAAAGGCTGGAATTATCGGCGTTTCTTGTGGGTGACTTTGCCTCCCCTGTTGCAAGAAGTGCAATTGATGGTTAGAACGGTTATGTGGGTGCTGTATGATGGTGCTCCAGCCCACTTCGCCGTTAACGTCTGGACGCAACTCAAACGTTTCTTCCGTGGTCAATGGATCGGACGAGGTGGTCCAGTTTCATGGCCTGCTCGTTCACCGGATCTCAACCCGTGCGATTTCTGGTTATGGGGCCATCTCAAAAGTATCGTGTATGCAGAGCCCGTTCCAGATGTGGAGGCACTGGAGAAGCATATTCATGCTGCCTTTGACACTGTTCGGATGCAGCCTGCTCGATGTGAACATGCTACGGTGTGTACACGCATGCGTTGAGGCACATGAAAACAATTTTCAACACATACTGCAACTATGGCTGCATAGCACAGCGCGTATTACACCGCAGTCTCTGTAAACAACGTATGATTGAATAAATGGTCTCTAGCATGGAAACCATTCATTTACGGATATAAGTTCATTAGACCTTCTTTGTTCCGTATTCTGTCATCGATCAGTCCCTAGAGTTTGTACACGCTGGAAAAAATAGCCCTGTATAGAATTAGAAATATTAGTGCGGAACATTGCAGTGGGGAATGTTACATCGAAGAGTAGCACGACGTTACTAACAAGGGAACCTCCCCATCGCACCCCACTCAGATTTAGTTATAAGTTGGCACAGTGGATAGACCTTGAAAAACTGAACACAGATCAATCGAGAAAACAGGAAGAAGTTGCGTGGAACTATGAAAAAAATTAATACAATATACAAATTGAGTAGTCCATGCGAAGATAGGCAACATCAAGGACACTGGCAGTCAAGGTGCGCCGTGGTCCCGTGGTTAGCGAGAGCAGCTATGGAACGAGACGTCCTAGGTTCAAGTCTTCCTTCGAGTGAAAAGTTTAACTTTTTATTTTCAGTTTATGTGACAAACTGTCACGTTTTCATCACTATTTTGGGAGTGATTATCACATCTACAAGAATACCTAAATCGGGCAAGGTAGAAGAATCTTTTTACCCATTTGCTAAGTGTACAAGTTAGGTGGTTCGACAACATATTCTGTCATGTGACGCACATGCCGTCACCAGTGTCGTATAGGATATATCAGACGTGTTTTCCAGTGGAGGAATCGGTTGACCTATGACCTTGCGATCAAATGTTTTCGGTTCCTATTGGAGAGGCACGTACTTTCGTCTACTAATCGCACGGTTTTGCGGTGCGGTCGCAAAACACAGACACTAAACTTATTGCAGTGAACAGAAACGTCAATGAACCAACGGACAGATCATAACTTTGCGAAATTAAAGAAAGTAAAATTTTCAGCCGAGCGAAGACTTGAACCAAGGACCTCTCGTTTTGCAGCTACTGACGCTAACGACGGGACCACGATGCTGCTGAGCTCGCAATCTCCTTAATGTTGCCTATCTTGCACATGGACTACTCAGTTTGTATATTTTACTAATTTTTTTCACGGTTCCATACAACTTCTTCCTGTTTTCTCGATTGATCTGTGTTCAGTTTTTCAAGGCCTATCCACTGTGTGAACTTATAACTAAATATGAGGGGGGTGCGATGGGGAGGTTCCCTTGTAAGCAGTGCTAACATTGTGTCTTATACTATGAGGTGACAAATGTCATGGTATAGCGATTTGCACGCATACAGATGGCGGAAGTATAGCGTACACAAGATATAGAAGGCAGTGCACTGGCGGAATTTCATTTGGACTCAGCTGATTTATCTGAAAATGTTTCCAACGTGATTATGTCCGCACGACAGAAGTTAACAGACTTTGAAAACGGTATGGTAGTTGGAGCTAGACGCATGGGACATCCCATTTCGGAAATCGGTAGGGAATTCAGAATTTTGAGATCCACAGTGTCAACAGTGTGCCGAGAATACTAAATCTCAGGCATTGCCGCTCATCACGGACAACGCAGTGGCCGACGGTCTTCACATAACGACCAAGAGCAGCGGCTTTTGCGTAGAGTTGTCAGTGCTAACAGACAAGAAACACTGCATGAAATAACCGCAGAAATCAGAGTGGGACGTACGATGAACACACGTTAGTACAGTGCGGCGCAATTTGGCGTTAATGCGCTATGCCAGCAAACGACCGACATGACTGCCTTTTCTAACAGCACGACATCGACTTCAGCGCCTCTCCTGGGCTCGTGACCATATCGGTTGAACCATAGACGACTGGAAAACCGTGGTCTGGTCAGATAAGACCCGATTTCAGTTGGTACAAATTCGTCCGATCTCCTGTGGGAATCTCTAAGTAGCGAACAGGAGTATATTGGACAGGGACTGTAGATACGTAACGCTCGGTGGGGGTGTGGATCGGCCGTTAGGGGTACCGAGATACTCTGTGCTGTTGCGATAACGCTGTGTCCCCCATGACGCAGTGGTTACCGCACCTGCATAGGAAGAAGAAGATCCTGGGTTCGAATCCTGGTCCAGTACACATTTTCGCTTGTCGCCGCCGATTTCGCTTAACGCCCCACTGCAGCTGATAGCAGTATCACCCTTTGCTTTACCTCTACATTAATGGTGCCTCACTAGTCAGCTTTGGACTGTAGTCATTTTCAAATGCAGCTGTATGTTATGACGTGTGTGCCACGGCAGAAATTCCTAAGAAATTTTGGTCTTATGTCAAAGCGGTAGGTGGATCAAAACAAAATGTCCAGACACTGTGATCAAAATGGCACTGAAACAGAGGACGACAGACTAAACGCCGAAATACTAAATGTCTTTTTCCAAAGCTTTTTCACAGAGGAAGACTGCACTGTAGTTCCTTCTCTAGATTGTCGCACGGATGACAAAATGGTAGATATCGAAATAGATGACAGAGGGATAGAAAAACAATTAAAATCGTTCAAAAGAGGAAAGGCCACTGGACCTGATGGGATACCAGTTCGATTTTACACAGAGTACGCGAAGGAACTTGCCCCCTTTATTGCAGCGGTGTACCGTAGGTCTCTAGAAGAGCGTAGCGTTCCAAAGGATTGGAAAAGGCCACAGGTCATACCCGTTTTCAAGAAGGGACGTCGAACAGATGTGCAGAACTATAGACCTATATCTCTAAGGTCGATCTGTTGTAGAATTTTGGAACACGTATTATGTTCAAGTATAACGACCTTTCTGGAGACTAGAAATCTACTCTGTAGGAATCAGCATGGGTTTCGAAAAAGACGGTCGTGTGAAACCCAGCTCGCGCTATTCGTCCACGACACTCAGAGGGCCAAAGACACGGGTTCCCAGGTAGATGCCGTGTTTCTTGACTTCCGCAAGACGTTCGATACAGTTCCCCAAAGTCGTTTAATCAACAAAATAAGAGCATATGGACTATCGAACCAATTGTGGGATTGGATTGAAGAGTTCCTAGATAACAGAACGCAGTAAGAGTGATTTCAGGTGTGCCGCAGGGGAGTGTCGTAGGACCGTTTCTATTCACAATATACATAAATGACCTTGTGGATAACATGGGAAGTTCACTGAGGCTTTTTGCGGATGATGCTGTAGTATATCGAGAGGTTGTAACAATGGAAAATTGTACTGAAATGCAGGAGGATCTGCAACGAATTGACGCATGGTGCAGGGAATGGCAATTGAATCTCAATGTCGACAGGTTTAATGTGCTGCGAATACATAGAAAGATAGATCCTTTATCATTTAGCTACAATATAGCAGGTCAGCAACTGGAAGCAGTTAATTTCATAAATTACCTGGGAGTAGGCATTAGGAGCGATTTAAAGTGGAATGATCATATAAAGTTGATCGTCGGTAAAGCAGATGCCAGACTGAGATTCATTGGAAGAATCCTAAAGAAATGCAATCCGAAAACAAAGGAAGTAGGTTACAGTTCGCTTGTTCGCCCACTGCTTGCATACTGCTCACCGGTGAGGGATCCGTACCAGATAGGGTTGATAGAAGAGATAGAGAAGATCCAACGGAGAGCAGCGCGCTTCGTTACAGGATCATTTAGTAATCGCGAAAGCGTTACGGAGATGATAGATAAACTACAGTGGAAGACTCTGCAGGAGAGACGCTCAGTAGCTCGGTACGGGCTTTTGCTAAAGTTTCGAGAACATACCTTCACCGAGGAGTCAAGCAGTATATTGCTCCCTCCTACGTATATGTCGCGAGGAGAGCATGAGGATAAAATCAGAGAGATTAGAGCCCACACAGAGGCATACCGACAATCTTTCTTTCCACAAACAATACGAGACTGGAATAGAAGGGAGAACCGATAGAGGTACTCAAGGTACTCTCCGCCACACACCGTCAGGTGGCTTGCGGAGTATGGATGTAGATGTAGATGCCATCATATTTAAAACCAATTCTTGTGGTGTAAGAACAGAAATTTTTTCCTAGACACAACTAATATTACTGTTCCCACATAACGCGAATTGACTTTTCATATGAAGACACACACGTCATTGGTCTAATTTTCAATTTGAAAAATGGCCTTCGGTCGAAACCGATTCGTAATGCACAGTAAATGTTGAAGTATAAGTTTAAACTTCTTCCCGAAAATTGAACTGACAATAATGGGCGAAATGGGTTTGATCTTCGAAAGACACGCTAAGGCTGTGGACATGATTATGGGGAAATAATATACATTTAAACGTACAACTGTCTCTTACGCCTGTTAACTTTAATTTCCCTTGGTTTTTTTATTAATTTTGCCGACCGCGAAAGCGAGCTTAATGCAGTATAGGCATACAATAAATAATTTTGCGAGAAATATACGAGGTGAACATTAATAAAAACGACAAACTGCAGCGATGGATTCCTGACTGGAAACGGAGGAAAAAAGGTCCTATGAACATGTGTCCGGAAAGGTGTGCGTGCAACGACAACAAATGGTTGCGGAACACAGTACAGAGCTGAATCGCTTCCATGGGATTGCAGGTGACAGGGATAGTAGCGGTTGTCATGCAGGATACACATAATCGTACTTCGGCTTACACCATGATGACGGGCCACTTGCTTGGAGCTAGTACTAGGGTTCGTCTCAGTATCCTGCAGAGCGCGGTCCTCCAAATCTGGTGAATCCACTGTCAGCCACCTTCCTGCACATTCGTCTGTCTGAAAGGACCTATGATTACGCAAACGCTGAAAGGGTTTGAAATGATGTACGATGTGGCTGGTGTCAGTAAGGGTGTTCTGGTATGGTCGTGCTGACTCTCGATCGTTTCCATCTGCTTCGCCGTACACAAACACCGTCTCGGCTTGTTCCCGACATTAATATCGGACCATTCTGCTGTTTACAGTACGCTGCGTCAACCACACAGTCTGCAACACACAAGGAATTCACAGGATGTGTGATCAGAGGAACCGTCATTCGTCAGCGAAATCTGTCGTGGCAACGATGCATTTCCAGACACATGCCCATAGGACCTTTTTCCCTCCATTTCCAGTGAGAAATTCGTACCTGCCGTTTGTTGGTTTTATTAACTTTCACGCTGTATTTATCATTACGGATAGAATTCCACTGCACGAATTAGTACCCTTTGGCGGGAATTTCTTTTCATATCAAATGGTTCAAATGGCTCTAAACACTAGGGGACTTAACATCGGAGGTCATCAGTCCACTAGACTTAGAACTACTTAAACCTAACTAACCTAAGGAGCCGGCCGAAGTGGCCGAGCGGTTAAAGGCGCTACAGTCTGGAACCGCACGACCGCTACGGTCGCAGGTTCGAATCCTGCCTCGGGCATGGATGTGTGTGATGTCCTTAGGTTAGTTAGGTTTAAGTAGTTCTAACAAGGGAACCTCCCCATCGCACCCCCCTCAGATTTAGTTATAAGTTGGCACAGTGGATAGGTCTTGAAAAACTGAACACAGATCAATTGAGAAAACAGGAAGAAGTTGTGTGGAACTGTGAAAAAATAAGCAAGATAAACAAACTGAGTAGTTCATGGAAGATAGGCAACATCAAGGACACTGGAAGTGCAGGAGCGTCGTGGTCTCGTGGTAACGTTAGTCGCTGTGGAACGAAAGAACCTTGGTTCAAATCTTCCATCGAGTGAAAAGTTCAATTTTTTATTTTCAGTATATGTGACAAACTCTTATGTTTCCATCACTTTTTTTGGGAGTGATTATCACATTCACAAGAAAACGTAAATCGGGCAAGGTAGAAGAATCTTTTTACCCATTCGCCAAGTGTACAAGTTAGGTTGGTCGACAACATATTCCTGTCATGTGACGCACATGCCGTCACCAGTGTCGTATAGAATATATCAGATGTGTTTTCCTGTGGAGGAATCGGTTGATGGTGGTGGTGGTTAGTGTTTAACGTCCCGTCGACAACGAGGTCATTAGAGACGGAGCGCAAGCTCGGGTTAGGGAAGGATTGGGAAGGAAATCGGCCGTGCCCTTTCAAAGGAACCATCCCGGCATTTGCCTGAAACGATTTAGGGAAATCACGGAAAACCTAAATCAGGATGGCTGGAGACGGGATTGAACCGTCGTCCTCCCGCATGCGAGTCCAGTGTGCTAACCACTGCGCCACCTCGCTCGGTGTTTTCCTGTGGAGGAATCGGTTGACCTATGACCTTGCGATCAAATGTTTTCGGTTCCCATTGGAGAGGTACGTCCTTTCGTCTACTAATCGCACGGTTTTGCGATGCAATCGCAAAACACAGACACTAAACTTATTAGAGTGAACAGAGACGTCAATGAACGAACGGACAGATAATAACTGTGCAAAAATAAAGAAAGTAAAATTTTCACTCTAGGGAAGACTTGAACCAAGGACTTCTCCTATTGCAGCTGCTCACGCTACCACGGGACCACGGCGCTCCTGGGCTGCCGGTCTCCATGATGTTGCCTATGTGACCCATGGACTACTCGGTTTGTATATTTTGCTTATTTTTTCACAGTTCCACGCAACTTCTTCCTGTTTTCTCAATTGATCTGTGTTCAGTTTGTCAAGGCCTATCCACTGTGCCAACTTATATCTAAATCTGAGGGGGGTGCGATGGGGAGGTTCCCTTGTAAGTTCTAGGGGACTTATGACCACAGCAGTTGAGTCCCATAGTGCTCAGAGCCATTTGAACCATTTTTTAACCTAAGGACATCACACACATCCATGCCCGAGCCAGGATTCGAACCTGCGACCGTAGCAACAGCGAGGTTCCGGACTGAAGCGCCTACAACCGCTCGGTAACAACGGCCGGCTCTTTTTATATCTAACTAAATATTTCTCTGAGACCGTCATCAGGAACAACTTTTCTGTACTTCTTCCTTCGTCTTACTCGGATTCACCAGCGATACGGAAAAAAAACTATTCTTACAGTTTATTATATACGATTTCTACGATCAACCGTGTAAATTTTCTTGTTTAGCTCAATGGTTCAACGAAATGGAGTTACGACAAGAGACATCTCGGTTGCATTTCCTTTGCCCCAAAATACGTGTACTATTCTAAAGAGCATTTCAAGGCATAAGATACTTTTTGCGATACTGTTTACAGTCCTTGTTTACACAAACATTTGGTACCATCATAAGAATGAAACGTGCGAAAATCTTTCTCGAAATAACTGGCACGAATATAGTTTCCTTTCCACCAGCAGTTTAAAATTTCTGTGAGAGGGGCGTCAGGTTAAATTACTTAAAAATTAATGTGTTAAATTTTGAGGAAAAATGCTCATAGATACCTTTCGCAGATTGAAATTTTGGCTTTTGGCTCGCCTAGTTGACATCCAAACACGAAGAAAAACAGACGAAATTTTCAGATAGAGGATAGAGGATAGAATCAGAAATCCAAGTCCCTGTCTCTTCTGTCCCTGATGCATTCACGATCCTTGCGACGTACTTCTTATCTCCCATTTATTGCAGTTAACTATTCATGTCTGTTCACGTCAGTGTCGTCGTGTTATAAAGAAATCTCTGACCCGGAAAGACTGGAGCTGCGACTTTTGGAGGGATGGGTTGCGTGCCGGCTTTGCGTCGCCGTCGGCGGGGGACGAGTGAAAGACCGGAGCGCGGCCCGGAACAGCCGGAGCAATTCAATTAAGGCAGTGCCGTCTTGGGCCGCGGCGCTGTGTCTCGCGAAACGAAGGGACGTCACGCCTCGTTGTTCTCTTTAAGTCTCTGCTTTCCACTTTAGCCGTACAGTGAATTCCTGCTCACCATTAGCTGTTCGTTTCCACTTCGTTCAGATATAGTGGGAGAAATTGTTCTGTGGCAGAAACGTTGACGTTGGCGACTCGTAAATGTGATGTGCTATGTCATCCTAGTAGCGGAAACGGATATTTTCTGAATTAGCAGCTTCCAATAACGCTATACCTCGGAACGCTTCTTCTGGATACGACACCGAGCGAGGTGGCCAGTCGTTGGCATACTGGATTCGCATTCGGGAGGACATGGTTCAAATACACGTCCAGGAATCCAGATTCAGGTTTTCCATGGTTTCCCTAAACCGCTCCAGGAAAATGCCGATGGATGCTTTGGAAAGACACGGCCGATTTCCTTCCCCATCGCTGCAACAATCCTAGCTTGTAGTCCGTCTCTAGATGTCGGCGGGACACCAAACACTCATCTTCTTTCCTTTTTCTGGACACGGTGGTTATACGCAGTGATATAAAACCGTTTCAGCACTCTGCTATTGGAAGAATACTTAGAGCTATTTAAAAGATGATAGACGGTTGTTACAAAGACTGGTAGCTGATCCTCAACATAAGTAAACACAAAGTAATGTGTATAAATAGACGAAAAAAAAGAAGGAAAAAACCAGTCACTGAACTGTACAATCGGTGATCAATCATTGAAATCAGTTACAACGGTCAGGTATACAGGAACGACCACACAAATATAGTCGTGCGGTAGGCAGGCGCAAGGTCGGCATTTCATGGAAGTGTGATTCATTTAAAAATAAGGGTGCGACCAGTTCAAATGTTCAAATGGCTCTCAGCACTGTGGGACTTAACATTTGAGGTCATCGGTCCCCTAGAATTTAGAACTACTTAAATCTAACTAATCTAAGGACATCACACACAGCCGTGCCGAGGCAGGACTCGAACCTGCGACCGTAGCGTCGGACGGTTCGAGACCGAAGAACGTAGAACCGCTCGGCCACACCGGCCGTACATGAAGACATCTCAGGAAACAATGTAGGGCCGGCCGCGGTGGTCTCGCGGTTCTAGGCGCGCAGTCCGGAACCGTGCGACTGCTACGGTCGCAGGTTCGAATCCTGCCTCGGGCATGGATGTGTGTGATGTCCTTAGGTTAGTTAGGTTTAAGTAGTTCTAAGTTCTAGGGGACTGATGACCACAGCAATTGAGTCCCATAGTGCTCAGTGCCATTTGAGCCAAACAATGTAGGGATTTTGCTACGGTTTTGACTAATAGACAGACTGATTCCCGAGGAAGGTTTATGTATATACCCACATAAAAAAAGTTTTGCATCACCCCGGTTTGCAAAACTCCTGAAGATAGACGTTGACTGTGGATATTGTAGCACAGACACAGTACCTTTGACTGTTCAGAGATGTCACTAAACCCGCCCAAAGATGTAAACAACCATGCATGAGTAGCGCCTATTAGACGGAGGGGGTCAGACAGTCGATTAGTTCCTGTCACTCCACCAGGAAGGAGCTACACGGCTCGTGTTGTCTGTAGTTCAACCATGCATAGACGGTCAAAACCGAGGTTCGATCGTGTCCACATTGTTACTTTGTACCAGCAAGGGCTCTCAACAAGGGAAGTGTCCAGGTGTCTCGGAGTGAACCAAAGCGATGTTGTTCGGACGTGGAGAAGATACAGAGACACAGGAACTGTCGATGACATGCCTCGCTCAGGCCGCCCAAGGACTACTACTGCAGTGGATGACCGCTACATACGGATTATGGCTCGGAGGAACCCTGATAGCGACGCCACCGAGTTGAATAATGCTTTTCTTGCAGCCACAGGACGTCGTGTTGCGACTCAAACTGTACGCAGTACGCTGCATGATACGCAACTCCACTCCCGACGTCCATGGCGAGGTCCATATTTGCTACCACGACACCATGCAGCGCGGTACATATCGGCCCAACAACATGCCGAATGGACCGCTCAGGATTGGCATCACGTTCTCTTCGCCGATAAGTGTCGCATGCGCCTTCAACCAGACAATCGTCGGAGACGTGTTTGGAGGCAACCCGGCCAGGCTGAACGCCTTAGACACACTATCCAGCGAGTGCAGCAAGGTGGAGGTTCCCTGCCGTTTTGGGGTGGCATTATGTGGGGCCGACGTCATGGAAGGCGCCGTAGCGGCTGTACGATACGTGAATGCCATCCTCCGACCGATAGTGCAACCATATTGGCAGCATATTGGCGAGGCATTCGTCTTCATGGACGACAATTCGCGCCTCCATCGTGCACATTTTGTGGTTGACTTCCTTCAGGATAACGACATCCCTCGACTAGAGTGGCCAGCATGTTCTGCAGGCATGAACCCTACCGAACATGTCTGGGATAGACTGAAAATGGTTGTGTATGGACAACGTGACCCACCAACCACTCTGAGAGATCTATGCCGAATCGCCGTTGAGGAGTGGGACAATCTGGACCAACAGTGCCTTGACGAACTTGTGGATAGTATGGAACGACGAATACAGACATGCATCAATGAAAGAGGACGTGCTATTGGGTGTTAGAGGTATCAGTGTGTACAGCAATCTGGACCACCACCTCTGAAGGCCTCGATGTATGGTGGTACAACATGTAATGTGTGGTTTTCATGAGCAATAACAAGGGCGGAAATGATGTTTATATTGATCTCTATTCCAATTTTCTGTGCGGGTTCCGGAATTCTCGGAACCGAGGTGATACAAGACTTTTTTTGATGTGTGTAATTTATTATCGCTAAGTTGATAAAAGTTGTTATCGGTTCCAAATTTAATTGGCGTTAGGAGCGACATCTCGTGGCGGTGATGGAAGTTACGAGCTGATCAGCTACAGAGGAGGCGGTGTCTGACGAAAAAAGCAGTGAACTAATTATAGAGCAGCTAAGCTCGACCAGAATCTGTTCATTCATGGTCCGATCAAAAGTATCCGGAAGTCTATTAGTGGTGATTAAAAAATGGTTCAAATGGCTATGAGCACTATGCGACTTAACTTCTGAGGTCATCAGTCGCCTATAACTTAGAACTAATTAAACCTAACTAACCTAAGGACATCACACACATCCATGCCCGAGGCAGGATTCGAACCTGCGACCGTAGCGGTCACGCGGTTCCAGCTGAAGCGCCTACAACCGCACGGCCACACCGGCCGGCAGTGGCGATTAATATGGGTTGTGACAGCTCTGCGCCTTTATGATGTCTTGAAACCTGCTGGGGTCACTTTCAGTGAAGTGTCTGAGGAACCGAAACCAGAGAAGGTAGTCATGTTGGATGCTGGGGTACGGAGTGAGCAGACGTTCTAACTTATCCCAAAAGTGTTCCACTGGGTTCAGGCCGGGGCTTTGAGTAGGACAGTCCATTTTAGAAATGATATTCCCCACAGACCACTGTCTCACAGATGCTGCTGTATGGAAATGTGCATTGTCATGCCGATACAAACAATCATCGTCTATGAACTGTTCTTCTACTGTACGCAGTACACAATAAAAAGTGTTCATATCCGTCCACATACTGCGTTTTTTAAGCGTAGTAAGAGTACCACATCGTAACCTTGTCTGTGACTTCCAGCCACTCTTAGCCACTCTTCTGTCTTCCCCCCTGTCCCTTCCGGGCTCCAATCCGGATGTTCATTTCCGTGGATGGGAACTAGAGGGCAGGCATACTTGTGAAGTTGACAAAGGTACAACGAGGGATCGCCATATTGTGCCCAAACCACATCGTAACGCCTTCACATCTCCGCCTTCCATCCGAGAACATGTAGTGGACTTCCTGTAACATTCTGTGTCAGGCCGTATTAT